>NC_048896.1:94059058-94214271 GCF_011077185.1 Oxyura jamaicensis | reverse complement strand
ATCCTATCCTATCCTATCCTATCCTATCCTATCCTATCCTATCCTATCCTATCCTATCCTATCCTATCCTATCCTATCCTATCCCTTGCTGCTCTCTGGCCTGTTGGTCACCATCTCCTTTCTTTCATGGGTTCTGTTTAGATATATGGGTTTTCCAGGAGTACTGGGGACATCCCTGGGCTTTTCAGGAGTGTAAAAGGGATCCGTGAGCACTGGTTCCTCTCCTTGACTTACTGGAGGGCAGCCAAGAAGGTTCAGACAAGCATTTCAGCTGCTGGAGGTCACACGTTGAGGATTAACTGACCAAGGTTTGCTAAGCATTGGGAAACCTCAGCTGAAAGGTTCTAGTCAGCAGCAAATTGTTAGTATCAAATTAAGATTAAATTGAAATTATTCTAAAACAAATAACAGGGTAATTTACTGATGATGACAGTAATAAGCATTAAATATTTTATTATTAAGTAAAAAGCAATGACCTTGACTTGCCACCCACCAGAGTAATCTTCAGAATGAATTGTTGTACTCTTGAATAATTAACAGTGACCCTGATTTACTGAACATACAGGTAACAGAAGCTGCAGTTAACTAGACTCTGAGGACCGAGCGTGGGTTTTGTGCTGGGCTAGCTGATACCTCCATGGAGCTTCCACATGCAGGTTTTCAAAGCCCTTTCCCTGTGTTTGTTGATGAGAAAGCACCCAAATCCTCCCACTTCACTCTGTTTCCACTGAGCAGTTATCAGCTCAGGCAGTGCAGAGGTATCAGCTTCCCTCACTGCTTTTCGGGGCCTTGGTGGCCATGCACGGCACAGGGATACTTTCATCAGGCCAGAAACACATTTGCAAACAGGAGTTGGAGGTCTTGCTTCTGGCTGGTGGTCCCCAGACCTTAAAACAACTTTGGTGGTGGCCTGAGATCCAGACACTACCCTGAGACTTTTATACAAGCCATCACCTGCAAGCGATGGAGAAGCTGTGAACCTCCCTCATCACTGCCAGTCCAACCCAGACGGCCCACATGAACACATGCATGGTCCTTTGGAGAAACCACTCTGGTTGCCAGCTTCTGCTTGGTGAAAAACCTGCTGGCCCCATGCCTTCAAAACCTAGGGGACATCTCCACCTGGAGAGGCCACCATGGAGCTGACTCCATGGGCTGCATGGATCTCTGTTACCACAGTGGGCATTCAGGCACCCACCTTACAAAAGGACACCTCTAGCCTGGTGTCCAAACCTGAGGGTGCTGTGCCCATGACCATGGTGCCACCACCACCTTCTCCACCACACGTCTAGAGCCAGGCCGAGTCTCCTTCTGCATGTGAAAACCCACAGGAAGGCTTCAGGGCTTGGAGACCCTGCATCTAGACCGAGGTGGGGAACAACCCAGCTCCTCACCCTGTGCTGTCTCCTTTCTCTTGCAGGTGGCCGGGGAGGAGCGGCTCCTGCGGGGCTCCACTCGCCTGTCCTCAGAGGCCTCCAGCCCAGCAGCTCCGTCCCTCCAGGCAGCCTCCCCGCTGCACTCGTGGCTTCTCCCCGCTCTGGCCGTGCTGAGCCTCCTGGTGATGTGAGGCAGGGCGGGCACACGCCAGGCAGTGACTCTCTTTGTGTCGGTTTCTCTAAAAAAACAACCAGACAAGTAACTTTTTCGGGGGGGGTGGGCTGGGGAGGAGGGAGGGGATGGGAAGGAGAGGTGAGCGTCTAGGCCCTTCCTCCTCCTCGCCCGTCTGCCAATTTCTTTGGTTTTATACAATCAGCATTGTCGACAACCAGCTCATTCTTGGTCCTGGCCACCTTTCACCCCACAGCTCGGTTGTTGTCTCTCCAGCTCGCTGCGGATTGGGGTCGGAGCCACAGACAATTCCCTTGGAAAAGCTGAAGGAGAGAGTTGAGTCAAGAAATGAGAGCTGCAGAGGAAAAGCTTTTGCCTGCCCCAGCCAAGAGGGGAAAGACTTTTGCTGGCTGAGCTGCCAGGAAGTTTTCTGGAGCCCTGCCTCACGGTGCGGGGCTCTTGGCAGGACAAGTCAATGATGTGTGGTTCAGACCATCTCCAGGGTTGGGTCTGGGACCCAAAGGACAGCCCACCTTGTTCGGATTGAAGAAACCAGAGCTGCTGGTGAGAAGGTGGCTGGGTTTGTTCATCAGAAAGGATCCTGAAGCACCTCGGGGTGGTGAAAGTGGCCACACACCGAACTGGCTCACAGGGACCTGCGTGCAACAGGCATGCCTTGATAGCTGCCACCCGCCCCTCGGGCCCTCCTGTTTGGGAAATACGTCATGTACTGATGGTGTTCAGGAAGAGACACGTGTGGTGTTTATTTTATGGCTGCCTTTCTTCATGTCCCAACCCTAGCATCTCTATTTACTGGTCCCGTGAAGTGTTTGGGGTAGGTATTTTTTCATTATGAAAGTCAGGGGGCAATGTCAGCCCAGTCCGAGCCTTCTCTGTGTGGGGTAAATTTGACCCCATGGGTAGGGCTCCACAGGGTTGCAACACAGCCCGTCCTCACAAGCTACCTGAGCATCATTTGGTCTGGCAGAGAGACAGACAGAAGGACTTCACCTGGGGACATCATCAGTATTTCAAGGAAAAGAGAGGATACAAGAGGTTTGCTAGCTACCACTATGGGGACAGAAATCCAGCCAGTCTCCAGAAAGGTCAAGGCATAAACCACATCACCATAAGGATTGCTGCAGTTCCCCTCCTTGAAGAGCTGGTGGAGGAACTCGCTTGTGTCCAGGTTGTTTCGTGAAGGACAATGCCCCCTTGTCAAGTGCCAGCTGCTGCGCCACGAGGTGGTTGAAGCCAAGGCTGTGAAATGACCCACCCAAAGGGAGGGATGGCGAGGACAAACCTCACCCTGGTTGCTCAGAGCACAGGAAGGCAAATGTGTGGTCTTGGGGTATGTGATAGCTCGGGGGTCTTCCCTTCAGGAGGTGAGCTGAGGTCTCCCTGTGCCCTCTGGGGAGCTGAACCCCGTGCTAGATCCAGCTGATGAAGAAAATGGGAAGGAAGGGTGGGAAGGTTTCCCAGGATAAATGCTTACCTGGGTTGATGGCCATGGGGAGGCACAGGAGTAGCTCCAGGTTTTCCCCATGAGCTTTGCAGCAGCCCGTTCACTCCTTGGTTTATGCCTCCCCAAGGAACAACATTCGTCCTTTATCATATGGATGCATGGAAAAGCTTAACAGCAGCTGGCGTGGCAAAGTCCAGTGCTTTTATTCCCATTCCCTGCAGAACACCTTTCATTGCTTTAATACTTAGACTTTGCTGAGAAACTGCAAAGGTGAGAAATCTTTGGGTTTTGGTCCAATATAAGCCCATTCTTGTTTCCAAATGAGCATCTATGGATGCACAGAAACCCTCCTGGCTGCATCCTCTCTGAATGTCTGCACCTGGGAGGTCCTTGGGGCTGTAGCACCTGGCTGTCCTGGTCCAGGGCCGTGAAAAGGAGCATGCCAAGATCCAAGCTGTGTGTGTCGGGCACCAGGCTGAGCTGAAATGTGCAAAACCTCCCCTGCCAGGAGGCTCACCCAGAGCTGGGAATGCAGCCAGGGAGGTTGAGGCACAGACCCCAAATCCCTGACCTCCCTTCGGAGCGTCATAGCCAGGTGCTGAGCTACTGCAGTTATTTTCCCCTTACCCAGGGCATCGGTGTCCCCAGCCAATGTGGCTCCCCAAGGAGAGCAGCCTCCTGCTGCTCTCCTTGCCTGCCCTGCAGCTCCACGCTCCTGCCCCCAGCAAGGTGGGTCTCCACCAGCCTTCAGTCTCCTTGCAGGGGCTGAGTCTCGGGGTGAGGAGGTTGCAGGGGGCGGCTGCTTTCCAGGAGTGTCCCCTCCTGCAGCTTCACTCCTTTGTCTCACGATTGCTGGCGGTGGTATCGAAATGCCACTTTGCCATTTCCTTCTCTGATAAACAACCAGCAGCAGCAGACTTTTCCTAGGTGGCCAGGAGAGCTGGCAAGGCAGGTTCAGCTCTCCTTTAAGAGTGACAAGCTGTGAGAAGCAGATGTGGAGAACCCTATCACAGGCTGCTAGGGATGGAGGAGACCTCTGGAGGTTACCTGCTCCATGACCACGTCCCATGGCAGGATCCTCTCTGTTTACACATTCTGGCAGATTTATCTAACCTGTTTCTAACCATTCCACTGACAGAGGCGTTGGCATCTCCTCTGGATTTCTGTCACTCTTTAAAGATGTTTTAGGATGTTAGCTGCCCCTAGGCACTGCAGGCCAAAGAGACTCTCAGTTCCCATTGTGGGTTCTTCTCAAGTCCTCAGCTTTGGGAGGACAGCAGAAGTGCCCCCGGGCTGCAGAAGGTGACAGCCAACCCCCGTGGATCGGATCACGGAGGCTTTGCATGGGGAGGCCAAAAAAAAATGGCAACAGTCTGTAGGGATCCCTGCCAAAACCAGAGGGCGAGTTGGTGTAAATGGGCGTCTGCTGGGGGGGAGCTTTGTTATGGTCTTGGTGGAGGGGGCTGAAAGGCAGAGTTGGTGTTGCAGGTCTGAAATGGCCTCACCGGCCTCATCCTTTGTCCTGTGCTGGGGGTTTGGAAGCTGAATCCCCAAAGCCATGGCCCAGGCCTGCTCCTGCTCCCCCCGTGTTCTGGGGATGCTCCAAGACGAAGCGAGGCAGGAGCAGCGAGCGTCCGCACAGCAGGGAAGGGCCAGTGGTTGGGGTGGGTGGTAATGTCGTGTAGAGATCATAAAAATAAATAAATCCAAAAACCTGCATGAATTTTCCTGAGCATTTCACCCTTTCTACCAATATTTAATGTCCGCTCTCCCTCCAAGTGCATTCACAAACAAAACTGTGCAAAAAAAGGATGGCTTTTGAGGAGTCCTTTGAGAGGTAGGAGACCTGATTACATCCCCCCAACACGAGGGCGCAGACCATTTGATTTCCCTTGTGAAAAGGGATTTTTTTGGAGAACTTTCAACTCCGTTGAGCACCACGAAGCGAACCCCGGATCTTCATTTTTAAGCTTCTTGATGGACCACCGAAGCCACAGCAGCTGCCTGTAAAGGGAAAGGACTGAGTGCGCCCAGAGAGACAGGGAGACGACTTGTAGGAATCACTCCATACCTGGGGACTTCCACAAGCACAAAGAAGAAAAATGGAGGAAAAAAAAGATATTTGACCAGCCAAACCCTCTGTGGCCACTGGACTCTCTTTCTGTGGTATTTTTCGCAGTGGTTTGGCAGTTCCTCATGTCCCGAAGGCCCGTGAGATGTTGTGTGTGTACAAGCACCACGTCGTGGTCAAAGCAAGAGTGCGAGCAGGGAGGGAAACCGGTGCTGGAGCAATAACCCCGCGGGTGGCAGGGTGAGATCGGTGTGTGTGTGCGCACCGAGGGGAGGATGGGCCGTGTCTGCCTGTACGACCGGGGTATAGCCTGTACTTATCTCTTCTGTACGAGTCAATATTCAAACATATCCATGAATAAAGCACACATGCATTTTCCTGACCCCCCCGATCCTGTGTACGGTGCTGGGCTGGCCGAGCCCATGCTGGTACATCTGCCGGCCCTGCACCATAAGGGCAGCTGGATGAAATGGGGGGATATGGGAGGGGCTGGCAGAGCAGTGGGGCTCAGAGCTCTTTTTCTTGGCTGGAAACCCAGCTCTGATCCTCTGCATCCCGGCCAGGAGGGAGAAAGGTGAGAAAACAGCTCTGCCAAGGCACAACCCAATGGAGAGGCATTGGTACCACCCAGGGAGGGGACACGGCCCCGGGCACGTCCTGGGGCTGGTGGTGCTGAAGGCATGGGACACACACACAGGGCGCTGGGAGCAGTTTGGGGAAGGCTTAGCTCAAAGCTGGTGCCAGCACAGGAGGAGGGGAGGCGGAGGAGAAGGGAGGGCAGCAGTTCGCGTCGGCCAGGGAGACGTTTGTTCGTGCTGCCAACATCTGTGAGCTATTTCTGGCATCTAAAAGAGAAAGAAAGAGAAAGAAAGGAATCACGTGGAAATTGATTAGAGGCAAATTGAATGTTTTCTTGCCAATTTTAGGTGGAAAAAAAAATCTACAAAACAAATGTATATAAAATTTACATAAAAATGCCGAGTGAAATGCAAGTCGGTTCCTAAACACAAAGTGAGTTCAAGGTCAAATCCAGAAGCGTTGCACCTTACCCTCCCCAAAGCCCCGTTTGATTTCCTGCATGTATGAAGCTGTTGACAATGTGGGAAGGATCAAAGCCTGTGGGTTAGGGCTGGATTTGGGATCCTCTTTCCTTCCCATCCCAATTTCCCAATGTCATGTCCGTCCCCCCCCTCCCCCCAGCCTGTTCCAGGCTCCTGCCCCAGTTTTCACCCCCTCGTCCCTCCCTGGCAGCCCAGTCCCTTCCGCTTTTCTCTCCCCCTACCCCAGTTTGGTTCACGAAGGTTTTGCAGACACAACGAAAATTTGCTGGGCAAGTTCCAGCCGGATGAACCTGAAATGTGCTGTGAAAATGCTGCAGGTTTGATGGATTTTCCCCGCTGCTTGGCAGGCGGCTGCGCACCCAAGGTCAGCACCAAAACCCGGCGGGGCCAGTGCTGAGCACCCAGGTCTGCCGGGACCTGGGGCTGGGCACCCTGCTGGGGGGGCCCTGCTGGGGCAGGGGGGGACCCATGGGTGGCCTCAGCCTCTCTGGGGTGCTGTGAGCTGGTGCTGGATTAGGCCATGGGGTGCCCATAGTCGTGGGCTGTGTCCATGTTCCTGTGGGCACGTGCTGGCGCAGCTGCTGCTGGTGTAATTGGGGCTGAGAAGCATGAGGCTGGGTAAAACATCCCTCAGGCTGCCTCAAGTACACCAGTGAATTGTCCTGCATTGGGGCAGAGAAGAGATTTTGGAGCAGAAGCCCCACTGAGAGCTGGAGGGGGCTTTTTCTGATCCCCACCTCCAGGTCGGGTATGTTCTGGGGGCACTGCCTGTGCCCAGAACCAAACCAAGCCTTGCTCCCTCCCACCAGGCTCAACAGCCCAGGGACAGGGACAGATGCTGAAGCAAGAGCAGGTGAAGTGCTTTTCCCTCACTTCCAGAAAAACAAACCCCAAATATAACCTCTGGACCCCACAGGGCTGAGAGGAGTGTGGGCATCCCCAGCACTTTGGAGACACCCATGGGTGGGACCCAGTGGGGTGCAGCCACCCCATTGCACTCAGCTGCAGACACAGCACAAATGAAACCCCATGGCTGTTGTATGAGCACTGTGAGGGGAAGTTTAGGGCAGAAACAACAATTTACAGTCCTCTGCCTCCATGCAAACGGTGCTAATGTGCCGGTAGGGGTGGCTGCGTCTCACCTTGGTTATTAAAATGTCGCCTTTCCATGCTGAGTGAGGAGACGGCGGATGTTAGCCAAAGGGAAGCACCACGGAATTGGTTCTGACATGAAAAATGGGAAATGAAATGAAATGAAAAAGGGTCAGATCATGTGCCCCGAGGTGGTTGGGACCATCAGATGGGTTGGACACAGGTTTTATATCCCCTAAGACATCCGCAGTCCACATGCCCAAGCCTGAGCGTGTCACTGAGCCTCTGCAGTCCCCGAGGGGAAAGCAGCCCTCCGAGGGCACCGAGGATGCCCACCAGCCTTCATGTTGGCCGTGGGGTGAGAGTTGGTGCCCCATGAACGCCTCGAGGTGCCAGCTCTGCAGCACTGTGCGAGCCACAGGCTGGGGACTGCCCCCATTGCAGACACAGCACGGGGAGGTGTCACTGTCATCTTGACGGGAGCCCATCTCTACACGGGACCTGAAGCACCCCCATCACCCCATAGACCCATCAGCAGGTCCCGCTGGCCATCTTATTAAAAGATCTCCTTCACCTTTTTTTGTGCCTCAGAAAACATCTCTGTTATCATTTTTGTCACCTGATGCCCTGCTTCGTTGTTTTGTTTGGATAAGAAACAAAAACCAAAACAAAATAAAAAACACAAGGAGAAACACAAAAACCTCCCTAAACTGGTTTTGCCTGAATGGGGAGCTGTGTTAGCTGTGGTGCTCTGGCTCATTTGTACACCTCCTTTTCCTCCCCATTTCCCATTCATGGGGAAAATCAGATGTTTGTGCTTCCACTGAAGCAAAAGATGATTTTTTTATACCAACCGGTGATGTGCAGCCCACCCAACAGCTGCCTGAACCCCACCTTCTCCTTGAGTGAGGAGGGGTGGCCCCCAACCTCCAGCCTAGGCTTTTTTTGCAGGGTGGTAAAATCGGTCGCATTTTATAAAAGACTGAAAATTGCCTCCCCTCTTTGAGCAGATGATTGATATTGAAGTGTTTGGGAGAGAAAAGCTGCAGAGCAAATGCCTCCCCGATTCCTTACCCCCCGTGCTAAGGGCACGTGGCAGTGCAGAGCATCAGCCCTGGGCTTACACACCGCCGCGCTCCCCCTTTCCCTCCCTGCCAACCTTTTCTTTTCTTTGCTTCAAGACAAGAAGAAAAATCAGAGCGGGGCTGAAACATCGCCCCACACCTTTGCGTTTTATCCTGCTGTCCGAAATGAGCTTAAACTGCCTTTAAAACCCCTACCCCCTGCCCACTTCATTTCAGGTCTGGACGCAGCACGCTGTGCTTTCGGAGCGGCGCGCTCAGCTCGGCGGCAATTTCAGGGAATTGGGCTGCAGCATCCAGGCTTAATGCCACGGGATGCGGGAGCACAACGGTCTTAGGAGACGGCGCCGAATGAAAACCTTCATGGCTCATAAATGCCGGGTTCAACTCCGCTTCATCTCAGCGGTGCTTAATTTCGAAGCTGAAGAGCGACATAAAAAGAAATGGAGGAGGACGGATTGCGCCTCGGCAGGGTCCCGGTCTGCGTGCCGGGGAGCGATGTGTGCGGGGTGGGAGATGAGAGGTCGCCTCGCTTCTCTGGGCATCTGGCATTTAACAAGGTTACCAAATCGGCAGCAGCTCCCCCGGTGATCCAGTCTCAGGGGATGCCGGATTTTTTCTCTTCTGATTCAAAGGGGCAGCTTCCTGGGAGAAGTAAGAGTAAGGAGGGGAAGGGGCTGAGATATTTCTGTTGGGCTTGCCTAAATCCTAAATAAGTTTGAATGCAGAAGCCCTGAGCCTTGGGACACGAGGCAGTCCCTGACCCTGGGAGGGTAAGGACCAGGTGTACCACGGCTGCCAGGACACCAGCACTGGGGAGGCTGCAGTAAATAAAATCCCTGACCACACTGGGGGATGCACCCATTTTCATCCACAATGAAGACATTGAAGGATGCTCCTCCTGCCCAGCACCTTCCAAAGACAGCCCAGGACCCAAGGGACCAGGCTCTTCCCCTGCCTGGAGAAGCAGGTGGGATGGTTTGGGGAGATCACAAGGCACCGTGGGGACACACAGCAGCTTTGGTGACCTCCCTTCCCTCCTCCCAAATTTTGTACCTGGCACAGCCAACACAGCCCACTTGGGAGACATGAACACCTCAAGCTCCACCACGTACAACTCATCCCGACAAGTAACCTTGAGTTATTTCCCCCCCCGCCCCATCTTAAAAAAGCAAGCAAAGAGGGGTTTTTAACCAGATCGTCTACTTTTTATTTCAGAGGAAAGATTTGCATTATTTACTTTTATTTATATACATGTACTTCACATTTGTATTTAAAATGCACAGACCTCCCGATAATTTTCTCGTTCCTGCTTTAAATTAGCTGTTATTTTACAATACAAAAAATTATACCAAAAACTGCAGTCCTAAATGTGTGTATGTATAACACCCACAGTCCCCAGCAATGAAATAGTTTACAATACTTGCTCATATTTACATATGAATGCAATAAATGCTAAATTATACATATTAACAAACTAAGCTCAAGTCCGAACACAGATAAGAATTGTAAATAATTACAGAATGACAAAAAAAAAATCCAGAATACAATTAATTCAAGGATCCTAGTGTAAAGGACATTTATTGTGCACAAATTTCAGAGTAATATAAAACCTATTTTTATGTTCTTTTTGCTTGCCTTTTTTTTCTTTCTTTTTTTTAGAAAAAAAAAATAATGGACTGACTTATGTTACACTCCTCCACAATTATTTTTCTTCCTTCTTCTGGTGAGGTTTGTGGAGCCGATGAGAGGTGTAGAGGAAACGCCTGGAGAGCTGCGGTCCCTGGAAGACGCACGAGCACCGTCCACGTGTAGTGTTAGAGCAATACAAACCGAACCAAACCTGCCCCGGTGCACAAGCAGAAAAAAAAAACAGCACGCAGCACTCCCAGCATGGGCAACTCATCCTGTTCAAGCAGCTACCGATGGAAATAAGCATGAATTTGACCAAAATTGCCAACAGTGGGTCTGAAAATGAGGAGCGCACCCCTACCCGCCCCTTCCCTTCGCTCCCTCAGCGCCCAGGAGCGTGCCCGCTCCCTCTGCCCCTGCCCTCGCCGTGAAGTTTGGGGGGCTCCAAACCCCCCCCAAAGGCTCCTTCCTGCCCCTGTGGCACTCCAGGAGATGGCGAGGGAACAGAAAAACAAGTCCAGAGCTTACGTTATTGACTGGATTGCTTTAAAAGTCGCTCTCAGCAAGCAGGGCTTGGTCTTTGCTTTCTCGCAAGCTCAGTGCTGACAAATCTGCATTTTGGGGAAAAGGGGGGGATTTTAAGGGGGCACGGCCAAGGGTGGCTCTGTCCCCAGCTCGGGGTTTGGTGGAAAAGGAAAAGCAGCTGCTGGCACGGCAGCGGTCACGGACGGAGAAGGGCTGAGCGCTGCGGTGCTGGGCCTCGGCCTGGTTTCGGGGCAGGCCTCGAGCTTTATTTCGGCCTCTCCGGTGAGGGTTTACTTCACCAAAAGCTCATTTTGGCTATCTGAGGGCCAGCGAGCCAAGCTGCCATTTTAAAACCATACCATAAACCCTGATGACGTGGTTTGGTAAGGGTTTACCACAGAGAAAACGATGTTTTGGAGCAATATTTAGTGTACAAAGCGTCCCTAAGGAAACCTGCATCTACCAACAAGGGCTTTGTGGAGCCTGTCGTGCCCTTACGGTACCATACCATCAAATTCGAGGACATTATATGCTGACTTTATGCTGATCACAGGCATTACCCCATCACATACAGGTTTATTTTGGCATTTTCGATACAGCACATTTTAAGCCCCATGAGAGTGGCAACAACTCAGAAGCTGTGTCCTACAAATCTTGTATCCAACACCTTGACCCGTATCATGGCAGGGTCTCCTACCACTCGTCCTACAACAGTCCAGAGAAAATTCTGGGCTAAAAAATGGGCAATGGTGAAGCAATGATGTTTTTTTTTTTTTTAGGAGATCCAGTGGCACCGTTGATTTCTAGAGTAAGAGGGTCGCAACATTTCTTCTTGATTTTTGTCAAGGCTACTCTCAAAAAAATAAAAACGTTCTGAGGGCTGAGACCTTGAGTGCTGAATTTCAGCCAGTTATAAACGCTTGAAAATAGTGATTTTGAATGGAAATCACTGGCACAATCTTAATAGTAGAGGCTTAAACTGCTGACTTAATCCCTCAAGTAATGACTGCTTTAAGGACATTTATTACCTGTCTTCAAGCGTTGTTTCTTTCCCTTTCAAATAGAAGAGCCTTGTTTTACTCCGCTTATACGTTTAAGTGAAACGCATTTGAATACATAAAGTCAAGTTATGCCTCCCTGCTTTACACCGCAAGATATCAGGAATATAATTTGATGTTTCTTTAAAGCTCTGGAAAGTTATCTAACGCTCATCATATGAAGAAGTTATTAAGACAAAACTCATACATCATTTAAAATGCATCAAAAATACATTCAATATTTTTCTGGTTTATATACACTTTAAATCTTTCAACGTTCTGCACACTACTGTATAGTTTATGTACAAGTGCAAAATTGGTGTGTTATTTTTCATTTATTTACAGATTCTCCCATGAAATAAGGTTGCTCTTTTCCCCCCTCACCTCCAGGAGAAACAACCCCACAAATCCTTCACTTCTGATATTGGCCCGGTGATAAACCACCAGCAGTTCTTCCCCCCATCCGTTCCCATCTTCGTCTCTATTTTAGCTGGGATGAAACTGTTTGCAGCAGAGATATGTATGAGAGTTCTCTTTTTCCCTCATCAGTATGGAGATAAGATGCAGAGCAGAGCTACATCCAAAAGGAGCTGCTTTGTTTGATTTATATAAATAAGTCTTGTTCCTCTATTTACATTTTTTTTTTTTTTTTGGTTCTGCTAATCATCAAAGTTTGATCAGTTTTGCTCATTTTTGAATACCTGACACCTCGCTTCTGGGCACGTTCCTCCTTTCGATACCAGACCACCCAGCTCTCTCTGGGGGAAAATCATCCCTGTGCTTTTGGTAACGTGCAAATACATCACCCTCCCAGGCCTGTTGTTCAGAAAGCCGTTTCCTTCCAGGAAAGCAACAGCTTTAAGCACTGCTGAAGTGCTGTCCTGCATACAGAGACTTAAGCACGAGAGTTTTCTCAATTTGGGTTGGCAGATCTCCTCCCCAAAAGGGCCGGAGCAGCGGGAGAAGACGTTTCTGAGCATGAGGATGCGCACCACAACTGAAAGCATGACAAGTTAGAGCAGGGGAGGAATCGTAGTCCAGTATTATTTCTCTGGTACAGTCTACTCCAGGTTAGCCCTATACACATAGAAAGTTACAAAATATGTTCAGGAGATGAATCTGTCTGAGGTAATCTGTGCATCAGCTACAACTTAATTGCCTAAAACCCTTCATTCTGAAAGACATTGCCCATCCCTTTCCCCCCACCTCAATGTCTTTTCCCCAGAGGGCGTTTACACTTCTGGTATAGAAACAGATTGGGGAATATACATACAAACATATATATACATATATATGCATATATGCATTTTTCCACCCTATTTTTTCCGCACTTCTGTTGGATTTGTTAAACGACGCACCAACTCGGCATCGTAATCCACCGAGATCGCTCCATCAGCAGGCTGTCCCCCGTCACCACTGCCCGGACACACACAGCAGCTCACATCTTTATTGCAATGCCGCGCTCCAAAAAGGTTCTTCGAAACACGTACTAACAGAAAGGAACAAGTGGCTGATATGTGATGGGTGGATTACCAAAACGTGCACAAAAAAAGATGCAGTTACTTGGGTTGCGTTGCGGGAAAGGGTGCTGCCAGACCCGAAGATTGGACACCAGTTCCCTTCGGTCCCCCTGGTTCGTTGCTTCTCCCTTTCATAAATACTAGATGCCCTCCTCAGAAACCAGCAATCCAAATGGAACCACACGTACAGTGATTAAGTTACGATCTCATGCCTCGTTTGGCACATCACCATCATATCTCCACCACCACCACATGAAGCGGTCCTGGCACCGCACCACACGTCCCCAGCGCGATCCGCTGGATCTCTGCCATCAGCAGAGACGTCGTGCAGCAGCACGCACAGACAGGTACAGCCCCACCTCGAACCTCCAAACACAATCCCAACTAATTCACTTTATAAAGGGCCAGACGGTTTGACACATCCTCCAAAAGCCAAGCCTTTTTTTTTTTTTTGCTCTTTCCAAGTCCCTTCCTTACACCAACAAGCCACCGTCTTCAGCATCTAAGACCTGATACGAACACTCAGCCCACACGGGGAACATCATTTAATCATGGAAAATTCAAACCTGTGGCCAAATGAAGCCGCTCTGCCTAAGTTTTCTTCCTCGTCCTCAAATGACCTCGCACCCGGAGTGTTGCTTTTTACACCCAGTAAGGAGATGGGACAAGTCTTCCTGCCAAGGAGCAGCGCCTCCGTGCACCGGCACAGCTCGGCTCTTGTCCAGAAAAATGGCCTGAGGGAAAGGGGAGGGAAAGAGGCCAAATGGGCAGAGAAACACAGAAGAAATGCAACGTATCTGACCTAGAACACAAACTGCTTCTATTAAATGCGCCGATGAAGCCAGGAGTTTTCTTCTGAGATACTGAAACTCTACTTTCCCTCCAGATATTTCCATCTGGCTGAGTGTTTGGTGGGTCAGGAAAATGCCATTTTCCCCTGACTGCACGTGATACATTATAAAGAGCACAGACTGCCTTGAGTGACATTCTCTCTCTGTATATATATATTTAAAAGGAATATAATTATGTTAAAAAGAAATGCGTGTAGTAGTCTCCTCACTCCCTAGATCTGTTCAAGTCTAGGCACTTGTGTGTGGTGTACTCCAAGTAGGTTAAGACTATGTAAACACTGAGTCCTTCAACAGCAACACTCAGCTCCTCCAGGTACTGCCCGTGGTCTGAGCAACACACGACATCACCCTTTAAACCACCCTAGCTCTTGCCTTCCTGACGTTGTGGACCATAATTACTACAAAAAAATTGTATCTGGAAGAGAGTTCCACTTAAATAACGCGGGAATAAACATATAATATATTAAATGAAAAGGATAAAGATGCCTCGAAGACTAATTGTAGTGTTTGTGTGTTGAGAGCTGACACCTGTAAACACCGCATCTCTTTTTTTTTTGTACAGTTTGATAAATACATGAACTACAAAGCACTTTCCATGTATAAACCTGAGTGTCATTCATTGTACTACTGTTCTATTTACACTGACCATGAACGGTGGGGAACGGATGTTTCTGGACCTGCAATAAAATTATTTTACTTTAAACTCGAAGAGAACAAAGGCGCAATCTGAAGCCACGTGTCAGTAAAAACTTAAGTGGAGCAGTTGTCAAAGAAAGCCGACTATCACGTAGATGAGAGAAAAGGCTGGGTTCAAGGAAGCTGTGTTTTTCTGAGTGCTTCTAGTCTCTTGTGACACAACTTGAAAATCTTCCTCTTCCTAGGTGTTACTTCTCCGTTTTGTGTAAAACCCCATACAGTTTCTGATGTCCATGCATCAAATACAGGTTCCTGGCTGTGCAGGGGGCTGCTGTTTCCGATTTCGTATTGCACCCGATTTCTCTTTGTAGGCGATTGGCATCTGTTGTGAAATGTCCACCAGCGCGCTGGCCACAGCAAGACCTGAGGCAACAGAACAGAACGGTCACAGGACCCAATCCTTTCAGCGCAGCTGAGAAAAACCCTCCGAGCCACAAGATGAATATTATATTCTAAATTGTTCTTAAGAAAAAGCAAACTAGAGAAGCATTCTGGCTGAGAGATTAAACTCTAGAGGCTATTCTGAAGTAAGCTTTTAAATACTGCATGTTTTATTGAAAGCAACTGCAGCAGAAAAAGCTGGAAATAAGATGTGTGGGTATTAATGGATGTGACACCCGTGATATTAAAGAGAGGAGTCTTTCTCTGTACCAGTAAGTGTGCTAGAATAAATGCGTGGAGCACCTGTGCACGGAGGTTTCAATGCACTTCCCCGACATTCCTCATCTCTGCAGCCTCCTCCCACCATATCCACGGATCAAACACTAGCTCACAGCCAAACCATCCCATCCCAAAGCCAACGAGCAACTTTTTAAGACCCTCTGCTTAAAAATTTTAGATTACCGTGCTCTCCAGGCACTGGAGAAACCCCAGTTGAATCACAAACTGCCCAGCGGACTAAGTCTCAGCACTATGCAGTGAGGTTTAACTGAGGAGGGGCTGGGACCAAGGAGACCTTAAGTTGGATGGAGAAAACCTCATTGTCTGGAGCTGCTCAAAGCAGGCTCATTGTCTGGAGCTGCTCAAAGCAGGCTCATTGTCTGGAGCTGCTCAAAGCAGGTCGTGGATGCTTGGCAAGGACTCGATGTCCCTCTATGGATGGAGCTGGGAACGGAGACAACAGGCTGGGAGATGAGTTCTTTTCCAAAAGTAACTCCTGCAAACCTGTCTGTAACAGTTTGCACTTTTTTCCCAGCTGTAAATTAAAGCGTAATGCAAACATCAAGTGTTCGTCCACCAACTGGCCCAGGAAATTAAACCAAACCTGAGGCAGGAAGCTAGCAGGGCCAGCTTCAAATCACTTGAGCACATCCACACCAGCTGCGGCGTGGACACAGCAATTACTGCGGGATCAAGTCTGAAACCGTAAGGTGAATGAATCGCTGAGGCTGGGGAAGGAAGGAGTTAGTACCAAGCCAGCGGAGACAACGATGTTCCTCACCTGACTGTCCTGGTGGTGGTATACCCCCAAGTCCTCGAGGCAACCTCACGAACACGGAGAGAACGGCTGCTTTGTTGCCAAAGCAGGGCTCCAGCGCTATCGGCTTCGGCACAGTCTGCAGCGAGGGAAGGAAGAGGAGAAGCCGGTGTTACACGGAGTGTTGCACCCTCCCTCTTCCCCCAGCGTCGTCTTTTTTTTCAGATCGCACCAGCTCCAGGGCACGAACCGTATTTCTGCGCTTGGCCAGCTTCCAGCGCGTAGCTGGCAAAGCTAAACCCAACGTTGCTAACAATCAAAACCCTCCTCGTCATAAAAAACACATTTACTTAATAAAATCCAGCTATTAAGAAGTCAAGCGCTGCGCAAGGCTTGTATTTCTCCCTAAATTCAATAACGAAGGAGCAGTTTACGCCGAACAGTGGGATTGAAGCTTTCTTCTCTTCGAACCCATCAGCAGCACTATCGCAAAGAGCGGCACGCCGGGACGCGGGGGTTCAGCTTCCACTTCCAGAGCTCAGCTCCACGTCACGGCCCTGCCTGCATCAACACGGAGGACACCACCGCCTCCCCAAACATTGCTTCTTTTCTGTTTGCTTTAAGCTGTCCTCATAGTCTCGCCTTTCATTTCTTTCCCGTTTCCTTCTAACCACGCGTTTCTCAACCCTATTTGAACATGAACATGAAGGTTTCACACTTGCACTGTGAACACGAGCATGAAATAACCTGCAGACAAAACGTGAATCGCTAAGCGTGAAGACACAACGGGCAGGCAGCCCTCTCCCACGCCGGAGGAGCAGCCTCGTGGATGCTCCCGTGACACGCTCTGCTCTCTGTTATTAGAGGGCCAAAATGCAACAGCACAGCCCAGAAACTAAAATATGGTTTTTCCCGAGTCAGGCCCCGATCCCAGCCATGATTCTGTGGGATCGGATTTATCGTGGGGTGTTACAGAAGTCAGCTGAGAGGGCAAGTCTGAGCCTGGAAGCGCAGGTTCGAGGGACTGCTTCCTTTTGTTTCCCAGGAACAAAAAAGCTGAGAACCACTGTTTTACCCGACACGCTCAGGGAGAGCTGATTTCTTGTTCAGCATGGACAAGCTAAACTCTACCCTGGTATTAATGAAATAATTATTGCTTTTTTCATTACACGTAGGATTGTACTACTGCACTTCAGCGCTCAACAGAAACTCGATACGATCCGAGGCATTGAAAAAAGGAACAGGAGTCAAACGACGCAATTAAATTACTGCTGTGCTATTAAAAGAAGAAGAAGAAAAAAAAAGATGACAGCGAGCAAAATGAAACTTACAACTGTTTTCATATCTCATATTTACCGTAATGACTGCAACAACGATTAGTTGGTCCGTGCAAGGTAGATGAATGCCTGTTCTACAGACCAAGAAGGTAAAGCTGCACCCTGCCTTGTTTAGGACTGCAGATTTCTACGTCTCCTCCCCACCCCCAACAAAGGGATCCAGCTCGACGAAACGCCTTCCCCACGAAGCATCCAAGCATACCCTTGTGCTATATCCCACGGGCGACTCAATTACCAGGGGTAATGGAGGGAGCACAGGGAAGGGAACGGGAGAGACGCAGCGCAGAGGCTTCTGGCACGGGAGCGGGCACCGAGCATGAAGTTTATTTTCATCCGGAGGGCACCACGCACCTTCTTTTCTGTGCTGTGACAACGTGGGGCTGTAGGGCTGGGGCGATACAGCGAGTCTTCGTGCTCATCCCCAGCGATGGAGAGGGGTGAGCTGCAAAGACCGAGGGAGTAAGACGGCAGAGAAGCGGTGGTGGGAGGAAAAGCACGAAGGAAGAACTGAAGAAGCCAAGAAAGGATCATCTGCTCTAATCTCTTTTTAATGTATTTGCTTTTAAGTCTGGCTGGATTAATCAGAACGCTTCTGCAGCTCTGCTGCTTCCCCTGCTCGAATTGCGGAGCGCGGCTCTGCTTCAAACGCGCCGGCGTGGCGGTGCTCAGCCAAATGCTCACGCTCACGCTCACCGCCCTCCAGCCAACGCGGGCAATGGGGGCTTCAAGTGCCTCTCGGGTTCTCTGCACACAGCCCCTCACTGTCAAAGTGCAATGCTCGGCTTTAGAAGCAGTCGCTCCTGCCTCTGCCGTCACCTCTGCCAGACCTTTCCAGGGGCTTGCTGCTCCTGGCCCCCGCTGCTCTGACTCCAGAGACTTTCCTCTACCCTCAATTCCTTCCCACCTGCATCGATCCACCAGCTCACGTCCTCCACGCGCTCCCTGTGCCTTCCCCTGCTGTACATCTCGGCCTTCCTTGGGCTCATCCGAATGAGCGATGCTCTGAATCTCTTCTCTGAACACAAATATTCCCTTCTCCAGCTCTCCCAGCAGTCCCTCTCCGCTCCCTCCTCTGCTCTTTGGACCACGGGTGACCTGAGAGGCATTTCAGGCCCCTGATCAAAGCATCCTGATCCTCCCGAACATGCTAAACAGGTAAGAAAGAGAATATGAAGTTTATTATGCAGCTTAGTCACAGAGCTGAAGGGACTTGGAGGGTAATTTAGCTCTTCTCAGCCCCAAGCAGGATCCTTTCTCCTCCTCTGCCCTTTCCAACTAATGAACCCGCAGCGTGCAGCAGAAACTTTCATTACGAGTCCCCACGGGCATGATCTTTCTTTTTTCCATGGGATTTTTATTTTTATTTCGTTCCTCAAGGTCACACGCCTCCCTCCTATCTGTTCCCCCGATCCCAGCCTGAACCACGAAGAGCTCCCACGCGTGTGTCACTGCTGCTGGAAGAGCCCAGCCCCGGTGGCCGGTGCTGTCCCCAAGTGAGTGACAGCAGACCCCAGCCACACAGACACCTAAATAAAACCCTGTTATTTCACAGGGCTGCCTCCGACCCTCATCCTGCCACGGGTTTTTAATCTGTCTGCAGTACCACGGATAGCTGGGGGCAGAGGTAAAAGAACTGTTAATATTTCACCGCCTGCAGGACCCTGCTCCTATTTATCATGCAAAGCGAGGACGTGCACTTTATAGAATGATGCATCCAGAATCTGCCAGGCAGTCGCAAGCTAATTTGAAAGGAATACACTAAGAACAAGATTATCTTGTTGCAGCTAATCCCGGTCTGAAATCTACAAGGAAAAAAACAGCCTCGTGTCCATCAAAACCAACCGTTTCCCCGAGACAAGCTGCAGATAGGAACTGCAAAGGCAGCACGAGGAATGAAGCCCCGCAGATTTCTTTCTGGCAGCAGCGGTTGGGGCACCTGCTTTCTGAACGGGGACTCGCGGCGCATCTCATCCCCGCGTGCGCGCTCGCCAGGCCGACAGACAAAGCGCAGCCTGGTGAAATGACTGAGGGGCGAATTGGATGCGAGGTCAGCCGGGAGTGAAGGGCATCCCGTGCCCTCTGCGAGATGCACAGCAACCCGGCGCTGGAGCCCGGGGACTGTATTCTGCAGACACGGAGGAGAACACGTGGATAATTCAACCAGCAACTTCGTGGCTAGCTTGCTCCAAGATGTAACCCACAGCTGGCCTTGCCACAAGCTTGCTCGTGTTTTTACGTGACCTATGCAGGTGACACCATGGCACAGAGCAGCTAGGGAAGAGCTGGCTGCCTCCCTCAAGCTGCGTTTTTGTGGCGAGACCCAAGAGCTCACAACTCCTCTCCTTCTCTTCCTCTGCCTGTCTCCCTCCTGCCTGGCTGCCGAGTGCTCTCGTTGAAGACCAAAGCTGCTTTTCCACAAGGAGGCTTGGAGCGGGTTTGGGAATCAGAGATCAGGTCATTATAAACGCTCGTGCTTCAGTCTGACAGGTGGCTTTTCATGGCCCCCTTCAACAAAAAAAAAAGCAGTTCTCCAAAGTTTGTAACACCTTTCATCAGATGGTTAAAACCAGCCTCTGCCAGAGACTTTCATCTAGAGTGTTTTGATAAACCCATTGTTGAATTATATAAAGCAATTCATTTTTTATTGAAGGCTTAATGGCACAATAAAGCACACATTATTCAAATCTATGCAAATAAGGTGCATCCCTCAGACACTTGGCACACGATGAGTGCCTCACGCAGCGCCTGAACAGCGGCGTCCTGCCCGGGAGGGGGCACAGAGGGGAGAGGCGAGCCCAGCTGCTGAGCGCGTGGCCGGAGAGGCAGCTAACGGGGTAAAAAGATCTCTCCTTGGCTGGGCTGGGTCAATTCGGACAGCCAAATTGCCACCTGACAGCCCGGCAGAAAGCAGCCGTGCCCTGGGCTCGAGCAGAACAAGTTTGCCCACAGCTCCCGGGCTCAGCAGCACCAAGAAATGTGCAGCCAGGAGACTTGTGGTGGCGATGGAGGTCAGTGAGGGGTGCTGACCTGGTGCTGCTCTGCGCTAGGAGCAGCCTCCTGGTTTATCTCCCAGGCACCTTCCCCTAAAGCTACCTCCTGGCCTTAAAGCAGTACCGTGTGACCCCTGTGTGCAGCTGATGGCCCGAGCCCTTCTCCTGCAGCGGACTTGGACTACTCTTCCACGCCAGCAGAGCTACAATAAATAGAAACAGAGAAAAAAAAAACAAACTAGAAATTGGGATTCTGCAGGCATCAAACAAAGACTGAAAAAGCAGCAAAGACCTCTCAGCCCGGTGCAGAGATTTGAACACCCTGTAAGAGGCAGCAAGGTGTGCTGCAGCAGCCAGAAAGCTCTACGCCAAGTTTTGCACTGGGCAGTGCCTGCAGACAGGGACCACCCTATTTTGGGCCCAAACACAAAGTGAAGGATGTTTTACAAAGCAGCAACACGACCCCGTTGTTTCTGGGGGCAGTGAGGCTTTATTCTCAGCAATTCTCCCCAGATGACTTTGCTGGCCAAAGGCACCGCTAAAAAAAAAACCAAGGGATTTCAGTTGTTTACGAGTTTTGATACACACTTAATATGCGCAGAGCTTAAACAATCACAGAAGTTAAAAGCCGTAAGAGAGCCCTTCGGTCATCTCATTAGGCTGCCTTCTCCGGCAGTACGTCCTGCACAAGCAGAGCTTTTTCCAGGTGACCCAGGTGTGAAGTGCGCCGCCAGCTCCCTCGGGAGACAACCCCACAGCCAAATTCACCATCAAGTTCCATTGTACAACGTTCCACCTAAAATAACTCTCTTTTTTTTTTTTCCCTTATTATTATTTCGTGTCATTCTTTCTATTTATGCCGCTTACATTTGACAAATTCTAAAGGTTACTAACATGTCACGTAAAACGAAGGGCTAGAACAATAAATAGGCTGTGCAATTTTATAAAAAAACAACACAGCTTCAAATTTCTTTAGGTTCGGCGATACGCTGCCAGCATGTTGTTTCTCCAAACGTATAAAAATACTGCGGGGACGTTTTTTTTTTCTCCTTAACAAGAAAACATCTTTCTGCGGGTTGATCAAATCACTCTTACATGGTTTTCAATTTCCAGCGAGGAAATTAAAATAAAGCAAAAAAGTCTTACGGTGGGGGAAGAGAAGAGGACCATTATTGAAACAGTTTAACTTTATTATTTGATTTCACTTCTTCAGATGATTTCACTCTGTAGGAAAAGGGTCAAATTCCATTTGCAAGTTTTTAAATTGTGCCGTTAAAAGCTGACTGAACATTTGTAAAAGAAGTTACAAGCAATTTTCGATAAAAAAATAGAGTATTAAGTTTTAAAAATCATATTCGCGGGGTAATGTGTATGTCTTCCAAGATAGAGACGAATGAACTTCCAGCAGCAATTTGCAGCAAATGAGTCTAGATTAAAAATTTATATTTACTTTGTCCCTGGTATCTACCTTGGAAGTGACACGGGGGCTGAGGAACGAAATCACTCACCGCTCTGCCACGACACCGGGTTCCCGTGTGCGGGGAACTAAATAAAAGTCATAATCGAGCCTTTCAGACGAACGCTAACAGCCTGAAATTGAAAACAGCCACCCAAGCACCCTGCGCTCCCGATACCTGGGAGCACACACGCAGCAGCCCGGCGTCACGGGGCCCGGAGGTCGCTCCCATTGCCTTCAACAACTGTTTTCTATTTTAAAGTGTATTTTGTCAAACTTGGCAAAGGCGAGCTCCGAGTGAGGGAAAGGATTTCGATAGGCAAGTTTGTATTTCAAAAGCAGTCACCCAGAAATGACAAAACCCTCATGTCGGAGCTGTGAGCGTTCCCATGCACGTTTGCGACCGCTTGCCCTTCTTTTCCAGCTCCCTGCTGATGCCCCAGGGAGGGGATGGGATGGACGAGGCCACGGGGATCAAATCTGGGCAAAAACAGGCACGGCAAATAGCGGGAATTTATTTTGGTTTTGTACGGGTGAAGAGGCAGGGTTCTTCCACTTGTTCTTCTCAACCACCGGGCTGGTTTTTGCACGTGGAACAGTGCAGTAAAAGAAGGAAGGGGGACAGACGGATGAAAACCGCAAACACAAGGCACGCAAAACCACTACTTGGCATAAAGGAATGCAAGCAGGTCCCCTGTAACGTTTTTGGGAAGCTGCTGATATTATCAGAAGAGACGGTTGCTGGCACTAGAGGGGAAAGAAAAAGAGATTTAAAAACCTTCTGCAGGGAGCTTTGCACCGCTTCCTCTCCCTCCAGCAAACTGCTCCTTATCAGCTAAAATCGGGGGCTGTTCTTGCCGAAAACTTTGCAGCCTTCAAATCTAAATCCAGTAAAATCTCAGCTCAATTATCAGCCGAATATTCCCTAAATACGAGGCGGGCTTAGCAGCTCTTTGTGCTGATCTCCTGATAGGCCCCTTCCAAATATTTACGCGCGCATGGAAACGGCCAAAGTTTTCCCCGAGTACCCGATTTTGTAACAGAAACCAAAGCGAGGTTCCCAGCTCTCGTTAACTGGAAAGAATTCATTGGGTGAAGGTTTTTATCGGGTGTTTTTGCTGTCACTTTCTGGGGACAGATCCCAGGCGGGCTCTATCCGTCGGCAGTGCAGGTCTTGCCCATCTCCGATGCCTGGATGACGCCTCCCTGCCCACTGCTGGCAACTCCAAGCCTCTCGTCTCAAGGGGATCCTACACTTTGCGACGAATTAGCAGGTGAGCCAGCAGAGGCAGGATTAATGCCAAATACAAAGCACGAGCTGGGATGTCACTTCTTGTTTTGCGTCCCTCATCACCCTGATGCAACAGGAGGGCTCCCACCATCCGCACAAGGGCCGGGCGTAACAAGTCAAAGTGCTTTTTGTGCTTTTTTTTGGTCCTTTTTGTCCTTTTGTAAAGACGAGGAGACAGCTACACGCCAACATGCTCTGAACGGCTTAGCGTTAACGCAGGGAAAAGCTCCCAGAGCCAGCAAATGTGAGAAACCCCGGAAATAATACCTTAGAAGTTAAATTGCATTTCCAAAGGCAAAGCTCACAAGCCCGAAGACCTCGTGTTAGCCAGGTCAGGTGAAACACCACCAGCCACCAAGGCTGTGTGCCGACCACCTCCAGCACACGCCACATCAGGTTAGGATCACCCAGTTTCATTTTCACCCCTCGATTTCATCCCCTCCTTCCACCTATTATCCTTTTGAGACTCTTCCAACAACACCTCTCCCTTTCGGCTTTGAAAAATCCGAACCTGCTCTGTCCCCACCCCGAGACATCTCGATAGCACGGTCGTTTCTGCTTAGGACTGCTCCTACCTCCCAGGCCACCTGCCTGCTTGCCCAAGGACTCCCCAACTCATCTGGGTGACCTGGCAAGGCAGGAGGCTCCGTGCTCACCGTGCTCGTGTTAACCCAGCTCATTTTAAGTGAAATGGGGCGGGAGGCTGGTCCGTCGGCAAATTTGATGGACAAATAACGAACGGGTCAATGACATGGGAAGTGAGGTGGAAAGGAGCCACCGTGAGCAACAACCAGATGAAGGTAACAGCCCTAAAACCCACCAGTTGTTGGGTCTTCAGTAGTTCTTCACCAGGCTTCTCTCACTGCATGAAACAGAGCTACAAGTAAAAATTGTGGTGCCGTGTGGCAGCGATGGAGCTGGACGATGCTTTATCCACATCCAATATTTTATTATTTTATTTTTACCGCTCCTCACCGCGGCGGTACCAGAGCCATCGTGCTCGCCGCAGGACTCCTCACCTCTCCTCCTTCTCGGCGGTTGCAACCCCACTGCAGTGCGAAACGAATCTAACAAGGGCACCGCTCGGATGTGAAATACAAGTAGGCTGAGGATATAAATCTGTGGTATCCCCTGCCTGCTCCTAAATCAGCCCACCACTACATCTCGGTACGTCTTGAACAGATGGGACCTTCTGGCAGACTTTAAACCACTTAACAACACTCTTCTGTAACAAAACAAACTAATTACTGGGGAAAGATGCTATTTTCCATCAAATTTCCGCTATTTTTATGGAGTCAGCCAGAGCTGATGCCTGATTAAGGACTTGCAGTGAAGCTATTTTGCCTTCAGAAGCCCAACACAGCAGAATTAAATGCACACCCGCACCAAGGTACAGAGCATGCTAAATGAACTTCAGCAGGGTTTTGCTCACCGACACTTCTCTCCATTTAGGTACCTACAAACCCGGCCAGCCTGTCGATCGCGGATGCAAAGATAATCATCTCTAAGCACCGGCTTTGCACGTCGCATCCCTAAACACAGCACAGCAAGGCTGCTCCCCGGCTCAGCTCCACCAGGCAAATGCTTTGTTTTATGAGACTCTTTTTCAAAGCCTCTGAAAGCTTCCAAGACAATTCTGTCTGACTTAAGGATAAACTTCCCTAATGAAACAATTTTCTTGTTGATCTTGCAGGTGTTTTGCTCAAGCTAAGCATTTGATTGCTACGCTGTTAAGTGCTTTTCTTGGGAATCTACAAGTGTTAGCTTCATGCCGTTACCGACTCGAAAATACCTGGGAATCGTTGTAAAAAAATGTAAACTTTCCATTTTCTTACGGAAAACAGTCTTCTAAAAATCACTGCGGAGAGCTACAAGATTAGGTCGTGGATACCCAGGGATGTTAAACACTCATAGAAGAAATTACGATAGGCAGCACCTCAGAATGCACAAAAAGCTGCAGAGAAAAGCCAACGGGCTCTGTAATAACTAAGCAAATTTAGTGGTAGATTTGTGATCCACTGGGTATTTGTTGAGCGGGAAATAAACCAAAGCAGCTAGTTACGTGTTGCCTAGCTGCGGACTATATTATGAATAGTTTCCCTGCAGGTAAATCATTTTCTATTACTTCTAAGTACCCCAGGAAAAATACTAATTGAAAACACAGTTTTAATACTGTCCAGCTGGAAAACATTAGCTTAGGATGGAACTAGCTTGACACTGGCTGCCAGTTGGCTATGTACAATGGAAAAGGAAATTAATCTCTTGCAGACAAGACATCCCACTTTCCAATTCTACTTTGTAACCCTCAAATAAACTCATTATTAACCGAAGGCTTTGATTCACATGGGGAAAGGAAAACATCAATGCGTGCCTGATAACGCCAGCCTGGATTTCTTGCGTAAAACGAAAGCTCTCCAAGTTTGACACAGCGAGTGGCAGAGCAACCGGAGAACGGCTTATGGTCCAACAACTTAACGGCATTTCTTCTCACTCCTTCCTTGGCTAATAATTAAAGAACAGATAAAATGAAAAGAAGAACGCAGTTCCACATTTCCGTAACAACCCAGCTCATCTTCCTGCAGCTCCTTCCTGCTAAAAGTTTTTCTCACATGCAGGCGGAAAAGGGATGAGAGAAAAACGCTGAAGCTGACCTCTGAGATAGCGAGACTGCTTTTTCAACTTCTAATAAAATGCACTTTTATGCAGCATCCAGCAGGTTAGGCAGTCTCAGAGGAGCTGTTCCCCATGCTGCTCACAACCTACAGGTCTCCTGCACCTCCTCACCTCTTCTCTGTTTCAACTTTGCGGTAACACCCCAGACTTTTATACATGCTTTCATCCCCTATGTAAATTCTGCAAGCTATCAGTAAATAAAAAATAAATAAATAAAATTAGCTTCTCTCCTTGTCATGGAAAAGCATCCTCATTCTGCACGTAGGTCTTCCAGCAGATGGAGTTACCTGCTGGCACAAGAGCCCGTGTCCTCTCTTTGGCTTCTGGTTGCCGCACACGCTTTGTGCCATTTGCCTGAATTAGACTGCTTCATTTTCGTCTGCAATGGATTAAGAAGCACTTGCACGCCTTGCTGAATTATCAGCACAGAGGGTAATTAGCAGTTGGTAACAATTTCTGGGTCTGAAAAGGGACATATGTCCATCTGTCCACAGTCTTACTTATTATGCTTAAAATTGGCTTCTCCATCCCTTCTTGAGTAACCCAAGGAGGTCAGACAAGTGAGATATGGACGATGACGGCAGACATGGGAAAGCAAGGAAACAGAGCTGCTAGTGCCAGAAAGACGAAACCCTGTCTGCGGATGCACTTCAAAGGCGCTTTTTGCATTCCTCTAATCAAAGAAGAAACTGAGAAGAAAATAAAAAGCAGAGAGGTAGCGAGGAGCAAGGGAACAAAAAGCTCGTATGAAAAAGAAACGAGCACTGCCAGCTGAATGAGAAGAAAAATAACACACATCAGAACAGCAGAGATCCAAAGTTTAGCATCTTCTCTGCAGTTTTTTGAGCGTAGACAAACTTGTCAGAGATCAAAAAGTTTAGGACAGCTTTGTTCTGGCCTGATCCTATCAGGGAGGTGTTTTTCGTTAGCTTATTTCTACAAAATTAGTGTAAAAAAAAGGAAAGAGGGGAAAGGAAATGCCCAGACAGACTGCAGCCCAAAACCACCAGCACCACAAACAAGCACACAATTATGCCTCCATCCCAATGGAAACATCCACACGCATCCTATGGCTTCTTTGATGAAGAAGCGAATAAAAGGCTGTACCATGGTGGGTGACAGCCCAATTTTACAAGCGTGTATTTCAAAGTCTTTGTGGGCTGTCAGAGGCCAGTAACTTCCAATCCTCACGACAAAACTACAGAAGTTATACAAGCAAATTAAAACGGACTGATCAGGAGCGAAACGAACGTCAACAAGGAGTACGATCACCCTGGGCCTCCAAGGAGTCCCAGGTACAGGTCAGCTTAGGTGCCCAGTCAGTCCATTACCCCAGATTACTGAGTGCCTTTGCAAATTTTACTTTGTTTTCACTGCCTGTGAAAGTTCCTACCTACAAAGCAGGGGCGCTAAACCCCTAGCTTTAGAGAGGTGGCAATGATTAACTCATGAAGTACTCAAGTATGCAGCAGTCACAGGAATCATTCAAAGCTTGGGACAGGAGGTTTGGATGGAATACAGCAAATAACCAGGACAAATAATGGAACTATGACAATATATCGAGAACCTTTCTCTTCTGCTCTTCCATTCAAGAATCAGGTGGAGAAAAGTACTGCAGCTTGCCATGAAAGACCATACTCACATTTATGTAAAGAGCTAAGCCTATAGAGGCGACCTTAGTTGTGGCACTTCCTGATGCTAAGGCCAAGATTTAAATATTAATATTCACCAAACAGACGTTCTGGGGTCAGATTGTTTTTGGGTGCATTACAATATTTGAATTGCACACATTTTTGATAGAAAAGGATAACTTGCTCTCTTGCCACAGTAGCAGAAAGTGAGAAACTTTGTGCCTGGACTAATGAAGAAGACTTCAAAGAACTGAAGTCTGTATAAAATCCAACAGCTACTTTAGACAGAGGAAAGAAATATCAATGTTCTCAAGTTCTTAACTTTTCCTTTTTGAGTACAAGTCTGCTACTGGAAGCGTAACATTAAAAAAGATCTTTTAATTTATTAGTCTCGTTTTAAACACGCGTTTCCTAAAAATACAGTGTGCTGTGACTAAGAACACGCCAGGCAGGTTTCAGACAATGATTTCTCCACGCTCCTATTTATGTATCACAAGATGTATTTGAAAATATATTTATAGCCAGAAATATGTTGATACTATTACCGTGCGCAGACGTGATTATATTCCTGTTTGATTTGAGAGATCGCAGAGAAATGTTTTCTATTTGCTGTACCTATAGCTATTTCTAGCCAAATGTTCTGCCGTGTAAAACCGCATTCTTCTCTATTACAAGGCATAAAAACTAACAAGGCAAACACAAAATCTCATACCCTACAAACAGCATAGCTCTTAGCTAAACCAGCCCCGAAGTTGTAAACGTAGACCTGAGGGGACAAAATCAAATGAAAACGAGATCTGTTGGCCCTCAGAGATTTATAGTTTCTCCTAGATATCTAACAAATAGAGATTTGGGGATGATTGCATTAACCACAGTTTAAAACAAGTATCCACGATGAATTATGGTGAGGATCACCCTAAAGAACCAGCTCTCACCTTTATGCTTCCCCCAATGAGATCAGGCGGTTCTTCATCTGTTTCTAAGGCAACGTTGATGGAGGCGAAGGGGCGACTTGCCATCTGTTGCATCTCACGGAGGAGTTGCTAATTTAACAAACAGAAAAATAATATTATTATTTTATTGTTCCAACACAAAGATGAAAAACCACGCATCTGAGAGGTTCTGCCCAATGCAAAGGGATATCAGTGCATACGGGAAAATCACCTCCTGGTGTTTTACCAGGATTAAGGGTACAGATAATTGTAAATATTCACGTTACTACAGCTTAACAAGTCGTTGCAAGTAAAGCTGTACAGCACCGTCTTAGCCTGACGTGCTTGCGAAGGAAAACCCATCAGCTGAAGTTACAGTAAAGCAGCTAATTCCTTTCCAAGCTGCGATCCCCTAGCTGTTTGTCATCACCTGTCTGGGGCATAGGAGGACTCCGTAAGATTTGTGGGAACCATTTTAAAATTAAACTAGCAGCAGTCCATAACAACTGTAAGAAAGAATCTGCCGTTTCTTCTAACAGCACCGGCGAAATGTTGTCAAGTGGCTATTGAATAATTATTTCTGTTTGTTTCCTTTCTAAACATAGCAAATGTAGCAAATGACAAATACGTCCTTGCTGCAACACGTTTTATTCCAATAGAAAACATTTGCCTGGGCAAATCCCTGCAAGCCTTCACGACACGAGACATCTTTTATTGTGCTCTTAAGCGGTTTTAAGCACTGTGATGCAGCTCCCCCCTTTTTTAAAAAAACAAAAAATAGCATTTCCTATAGGGCTGGAAACAGCATTTCAGTTGGAGCCGAGCTGTGGACACACACCAGTAACTGGATGCAGAAGCCACGACCCTAATTCCCAGGAGCAATGGGTGTGATGTGTCTCAGTGCCCCTTTTTAATAAGGGTAGAGAGAAACACCTTGGATAACGTGTAAAAACCAGCAGCCTTGCCCTTAAGTGCAGCAAAATGCCTAACCCCACCTGTTGTTAGCAGCATTATGCAATTAGCATTACTACATAGCTGCAGCAGCACCAGTTATATTCTGCTTGTAAGGTGGACCGAGGCTCTCCCAAATGCCTTGCATACTACCACCATCCTCAGTCCCCCTTCAAGCTTGATTTGATGCTTCGAGCCCTAACCCATCATTGATAGCACTAAAGAAACCACCACCAAAGGCGCCGTGCCCCCAGTGACCCACGGATGCCGCATTGCACACAGCAGAAGAGGACGCCGGTCTCTGGAAGACCAAGAGAAGCAAAGCCCACCAGAGCAGATTGTAGATACCGTCACAACCGAAAAGAAAAAAAAAACAAAACAATAAATTCACACAAATGGAGCTGAACTAAGTATTTTGCAAGCAAACTCGTGCGGACCTCACACTCGGGTAAGAGGAGTCGAGGAGTTTTCGAATATTTAAAGCACACCAGCAGATTGCAGACTAAAGCAAGTGTGAAACAGATTGCTGGGTTGTTGTTCCTGCAATTGTCCCCTTCAGCTATCATAAAGCGCTTTGTTTAATAGCTATAAAACCAAAGAACAAGCTGTCCTGATGAAGATGTCCAGGAGACTTACGAACTGAAAGCTATTAGCTCTTTTGAAGGAAGTTCAGTTTACTAAGGCAAATGTGCAATTTGGCAACATGACCCCTATTGGAGTCGACGGCAGCGTCAAGAAATAAAACCCCAGGGCAGGGCTGCGAAAGCTGAGCTGCCTCCGAGCGAGCAATGGGCAAAGCGGTGCTGACAGCAATATTCCTGCTTGCATTTTCTGAACTGGAGAAGGGAAGTCATCCGTTTCGGGGCTGTCCCAAAGCCAGCTGCTGCTCAGCACAACGGTGGCCAGACCTGGTAAAACCAAAGGTCCAGGCTGTCACCAAACCAGCAAAAGCCTCCGGGAGGATATCCTTCCCCTAACACCGCTTTCTTGCGTAGCACAAGCCACGTTACAAAACCAATTCCCTGAAAATTACGAACAAATTTGAGAAATAATTGCTCTGGAACCAGAATGTCACTGTTTCCCCCAAGGCATACGCTGTACGTGTTTAACCTACGCAAGAATATATCCTTCAATATTTGTTTGGTGTATCAAAATTTTAATTAAAACGTGTTGTTACATTGCAAAGGAGAAATCGTGGCACTTCCCCAGCCAAGATGTGGAGTGTGTCATTAGAAATCAGCAGCAGGTAATGTCAAGACGCCCCCTAACCTGGCGCACCACCATTCCTAATGATTTCCTTTCTGGGTTTTAGAATAATTAACCTGAATGCTCTTCCAGCAAAGCTTTGGTTTCTAGATCATACAATTAATAGGACAACCTGGGAATATTTTCAATCACCTTGGCCTGAAGAGGATCTTAAAAGCAAAACGTTTGACAGGCTTATAACAAAAACACATTAAAAAGCGTGTACGGGAACACACCGTGGACGTTTAATACTGAAGGAACTACAAAACTTAAAACGAGAACCTGTACAGCTTTCATCTGCATGGATTTTTTCACGGAAAGAAGAGTTTCACCCCAGTAGTCCTTGGTGTTCATACCCACGGAGTAACACTTAATCCACGGTGAAGTGGGAGCGCTGCACCCGAGGATGCAGGAAAACCATTCCCTCTGCGCAGCAGGCACAGCTTCTCATGCAAAAGAAAAACAGCCACCCGGGTTACCAGGTTAATTGACTAATATAACCTGTGCTGTGTTTTCTGACAGGAGAAGCCTGAACATTTTATTTACAGTAATAAAGCAGTCGCTGGTTTCTGTATAACTGTCCTGCTACCATCAATCTCAGCAATTGCCCCCTGCAGAGCCTCTTTATGAGCGCAGGGCTCTGGTACCTTTCAGGATCGGGCTCCGGTATTGGCAGGAGTGAAAGGATGCCAGGTTTTCCACAAGAGAGGAACGCGTTTTGGATTTTATTTGCTCCTTATAAAGAGTGGATTTTAAAAGCTATCCAAACCAGCCATCTATAACTTTTAACAAAGGCGGGTTTTTACACGAGCTTCATCTCCGTTTTCAACCGAGATGAGAAAGGAAAAAAATGGAAGCTCCAGAACGAAAAACCCATGGGTGCTCAGAGTGAACAACGGGCCCAGATGAGCTCTTGGTTTAAGGGAGAGTAAAGGCGAAGCAAGCAGGATCTCGTGGCAAAGGAAGCGACTTATTTCCAGCAGACGGGATGGACTCAGGACACAGGACAAAATGCTGCAGAGGTATCAGCAGGAACGTCTGGCACCAATACCCCAGCCTGTGGCTGAAGGAGGTGGCTTTAAAATTGGGATCCAGGAAAGAGCAATAGTCTTTTGCATAGTTTTTTTTTATTTTCCCCCAGATTTGTAGATCTAATCCTTCAAATATTTCTGAAACTCGGAGCCTTCTGTACCTATAGCTTGTTGGTTTTAGCAGTACAGCTACCCAGTGCATCCAGAGGGGGTAACGCTTGGGTTTCAGAGGCACTTTTGCTGAAGACATTTCAGCAGAGCAAGCTGCGTGTGCCTTTACCTTATGGACACAAGTACGACTAAAGATCCTCCTTCGAGGATTCATATTACAACCTCCCAGGCTGCAATGAAGCTGGGATGGTGCTGCAGAGCTAAAGCAATGACGACCTCCTGCAGCACCGCGGGCATCTCGACTGCCGTATTTCTGTCCCACCATGGAAAACATCAAGCTCCACTCGGTTACAAACGAGCACAATCAGCAGCCATATCCTCCAGGCTGTCCACAGCCAGCTTCAAAAGCCAGGGCACCCTGAAATACATGGTGTGTTCTGAACCACTACCATACCTGTATTACAAAGATAAAACGGTCCAGTGGGCTGAAACCCAGAGACCTCACAACTCAGCAGTAAGTCTTAAGAAAGTAACAGCTCCAGCATCATGGAGAGAGGGAACAGATGAAGAAGATAAGGAAAGAAACGGATTTGTACTCTTGTTGTTTGACATTTCGGAGAAAAAGGAGACTTGGGGCAGAAAAAAGGAATACTGGGGATTTTCCTGCGTCATGCTGAGAGGTGCAGCTCTGAAATGGAGGATGCTGAAGGTGCCGTTCTCCAACGTGGATTTCGCAGCCCTGGTCATCACCTCCCGATCACGGCTAAACAGAGGGTGACAGAAGCAGAACAAGGCTGTCACCTCCTTCCCGACCAAGCTTTTTAACTGCATCAGTTCTGCAAAGTTACTCGATTGAGTCAGTCCTCTTACCCGTTCCCTCCAAGGCTCTGCACAACGTACAAAACACAATCTAATCAAACACCAAAAGGTCTCGCTGCGTACGCTGAGGGTACTTAAGCGAAGGGTACAAAATTCTCCCAGCAAAGCTCATTAACTTTGACCTGGTAACTCGCCAACCTAAGTCACGGTGATTTTGTGGAGGTCAGGGGTCAGACTGTGCTCCCTTCCTTCCAAAGCATTCTGGGCAGATGGGCTGTACTGGTAGACAAGCTTTTTGTCTTTACAGACACCCAAAACATGCAGGAACTGGGGCTTCATTTGAATTCAGAGAGTGGCTTGTCCCATTTGTCCCAAATTCACTACCTATTTGCAGACACTGCTGCATGACTAACGGAAAACCTTGTCTTGAGAAACCGTCCCAGAGCTCTCCTGTAATGACATCCCCCAAAACTGCAGCTCGTGGGCTCCCACAGCCCGTATTCGAAGGGGATCTCCCCCCCCTGGGGTTCCCAAGGGCCTTTGGAGAAGGTGCCAAGCCTGGTGGCAACAGCGGCAGGAGAGAGCTGCATTTCTCCGCAGTTGGCACCGCCAGGTGCTCATGCATTATTTTGAAGTAATGCTTATTTTAAATACATTACTTTGTATGTACCCCGCTGTGGGAACCTTTGCTTTATGTTACAGTTCCTTGGTAACCTTGGGGGAAAGGGGAGAAATCAATGGAACGACCTAGAAAATAAAAAGGGGCATCAGGAAAGCCACAAAAGATGTAAGAAATAAATATTCCGCGAAGAGGACCACATTGTTTCAAAAGTAAGTGATTTAAAGCGTTTAACTACAATTACATTAACTACCATGGAAGTCAACAAACAAACAATTTTCTTTGACGCTTCCATCATCACTGAAAATTAAGTTTTTAAGCCCCTAGAGCAGTGCACGTATTAATGTTAGCTAATTAGTTTTGCAACTGACTTTGCAGGCTACGTTGAAAGAGAGAGGAGGAGAGAATTAATGTTCAAATGCTTCTCAACAGGCATTTCCACACTTCAAAACTCTAACAAACCAGAAAGCAAAGCTGCTGGGAAGTTGCCTCATGCTGAAATAACAGAACATATTTAATCCAGGGCTGATTAAGATAAGTAAGTTATTTATCATAATCATGCCCAGTAGGAGGGCACAGAAAAGCTGACCTTTAATAAGAGTAAGATATCATTTCTTCTGAAAAGACCAAAAGCATACAGTCCGTGCAGACTGGGATATACACCAACACCAGATAATTACACAATAGCAGAGCACACCTTTGATTGACTAGAGCTCTTCCAGCGTAATTACACAACACTGCTTCTCTCCTCGAGTTTTCCAAATCGCTAAATTAGATACCTGTACCACTGATTCCTATCATCAGAGACAGACCTCGGAGTCGGAAACGACAAGAGATTTGATATACATACAATTGGTTTGTGTTTTTTTTTTCCTATTTGGTTTTTAATGATGCCAAGCCCTCCTGAGGCTAGACTATCACACCGCCATCCCAAATCCTGTCCACCAGCTCTTCTTAGGACATCCTAAAAACAATTCCAGCTTCTTTTTTTGAATTCTCTAGCAGCGACACCTACGGAGTCCACGTGAGAAGTGTTGGGCTGGGTGCTGTCGTGCCTGTGATTGTCACCGTGACACGGTGACATCCAAACCTACAAATCCATCCAAACCGGCCACCTGCAAGTTCAACCGGCCACGAGCTGGGTTAGGCACAGGAGTGACAGCAGCACGTTCAAACGAAGCCAGACCATCAAATTCCCCCCAAGCCGGAATCTCTTGTCAAAATTCATATTTAGGGCTGGTTTTTCTCTTCAGGGCAGCTGTAATTTCCTTCAGTCGGTGGCCAAAGACGCGCAGATCGCTGCAGAGAGCACTCAGCCCTTGTACTTTGGAAAAAGCCTACAGGCTCCATGAGTTGGTCCCCATTCACAGATTTTAAATTCGGGGGCAGCGGAAAGAGTTACGCTTATTTCATCTGACCTCCTGGGTAGTACGAGCCGCCAAATGTCACCGCGTGCCTTCCACAACCAATGGACTTGGACTGACCCAGAAAAGATCCTTCCAACAGCACTCATGGTCTGATTTCAGACAAAACAAATGGCTGGCGTTGCTACTCTTGCCACCAAAGCCAGCAGAAAAACAAAGCAGCTTTCAACTTTTCAAGCCCCAGTTGCAGATACTGGGTGTTGTGCCTTCGGCTGATATTTTAGAAGAGCCTCGTCCCGTTGTGATTCTTCCATGGATCTTTTTCACAGACACTCACATCATCAATATGTTTTCCCTTGGACAGAATGAGTAATTTCTGACACTTTAGTCTCTCACTTATCTTTCAGATGACAAATGAATCTTGCAGTGTTTTTCCAAACCATCTGCAACACCCAGGATATCGCCGAAACCAGAGTGGTCACGCTACGCTAACAACCAGCTACAGAAAATACGGACTGTATGCTCTTAGTTTATTACTTTACTTATAAATGCAGGGACTGGGGATTTACACGCAGCTGTTAAATCACCACCACCACCACCATCATTTCAGCCTATTTTCCAGGATACTGATAATCTGGGCAGTAAATCTCCTGCAACAGTTGAAAAAGAGATATTGCGTACAGAGTTCCATTTGACGCCGTAATAAGACATCCGAGCGTGCTGACCACGCAATCTAGACCTCCGCAGAAGTTATCTGCTTGTCGTGATTCCTCACTCCTCCAATCTGGGTTTCATCTACAGCCTCCACCACCGAGTTCATGTGTTATTCCCAGCTGACAGACACTGAACAGCACCGTCGGTGCTATCGAACAAGACGGTCCACAAGTCAAACGGCTGCCGGGAGCTCGATGAATACAGCGGCAAAGTTCATCACCAGCGCATTTTGTTTCTCACACGCCCTACAAAGTGCCTGTGATGGCCCACTGCCCAGCGGAGGCATATTTATAGCCTGACCTTTTTATGTTCCAGCACAGGGCTGATATCAGAAAGTCTAGGCAGTGATGAAGATCCTGATTTCCAGTTACAGTTTGAAAATATTCCAATCCTGAATCCTTTTCTTTGACAAAGGATACCTTAAATCACACTCTACAAGGCAAGACACGAGATGAATGAAATGCTAACAGATGAGAGCTGGGAGCAGGCTGCAACAGAGGCAGGACAATAAATAACACACAGCGCACATCCTCTGGAAAGTCTTAGCTGTGAAAACGCATACAGAAATCAGTCTGCCTAAATGGCATGCAGTGTTCACAGATGTTACAGCAGAGGATGCTAGCGAAAACAGAAGCACTGCTACACTTTGAAAACACTTGGGGTGCAAAAAGTTTCAGGAATGAGGTCAGGAAGAAGGATAATCCCTGCAGTAAATCAATACACGAAACCCATCCTGAATATGTTGGGTAGTGCACACAGAATAGAAACATCCAGTCCTGGATAGTCCTGGCAAGAAATGAGGCAAAATGTAGAGCATTTTATGCCCGTTAAGGGTGGAATTGAGCTCTAGACAGCTACATTTAGTTGTCTCTGTGTGTGCTTGGTGTTGATGCTCCCACCACATCCCAGGGGGGCATGGAGAACTACACAGCTGACCGTCACGCAGACAGCTGCGCTGGGTTGGCCAAGTTGCTCTCCACGCTCCTTTCGCTGGAAATGTTAACAGGAGCTCTTTCTTGCCCAAAGTGGAGGAGCAGAAAACAGCCCGAGGGTGAAGAGAATAAGATTTGGCTGCTAAGATGAAACAATAGGCGGAAAATTCAAGACAGCAGATGGGCATGTTCAATTTCTAATGCTGCACTTGTACTTTGTGCATTGTTCTCTATGAACACCTTGATACGTTTAACATGTCATTGTCCGGAGACAAAATAGAAAGGTATCCTATCCCTATTTCCTAATGTCATTCACTTCATCCTAAGCCTCCTATAAAAGCTGCCTTTTTATTTCCATTCTCCCTCTTTAAGATGTCTGAAGATATTTAAACTTGGTGCTCACTGGAGCACAATTTACTATCCCATCTCCTCCCTGCCTGATAAGACACAATTTGTTCCCATTTTAACTTCAGGTCAGGTTTTATACTCTCCGAGACCTGAACTTTTGCTCAGTGCTCCAAACTCATTTTCCCAGAACTAGACATTTGCTACGCTATGCTTGCCCACCCAAAAGACCTTTTAGCCGTGAGGTTGAGGAACATCAGCACTGACATGTGCAAGCAGCTGGTCAAAGAGGATTAGCTGCTGAAAATAAATAAATAAAAAAAAAAGAAGAAGTAAGGATAATCTTATATATTTTATAAGATCCTGCAGCAGATTCTGGATTTGTAGCACATTGCTTTCTCAGGAGGGAATAACGCAAATGTAGTTGCAACCAAATGATGCTGATATAAATTTTCCCTGCTTGTTCCACTAACCTCATAGACAACTGTACGACTTCTCCCAGCGTATTTTCCAAGCAATACTGCAGGACTAATTTTGGCCACTGCATCTTTCAAAATACTCTTTTTTTTTTTTGCCCTATATATGTCTTGGATTAAGCTTCAGTTATCTACTTTTCACCCAGCACTATGATAAGAAGTTGGGCACTAGCGATGTTTATATTGGAAGCAGAAGTGATTGATAGTTGGGAATTACCTTCAGATTTCATTATATTCTACTTCCTTTAGGGTTAAGATTAGAGAAGCAGCACAAAATTACTATGGGAGACGGGTATACATAACTTGACCACTTCTAAAAATAAAGTCAAAACTGGTGAACTATTTCCTACCAGGGCTGCAGTGCACCACGCAGCACGTACAGAACAATCGAGCAATCAGAAGCAGCCAGCATGGATTTATGAAGGGCAGGTCCTGCCTGAGTAGCCCAGTCTCCTTCTACGACAAGATGACCAGCTTAATTGAAGAGAGGAAGGCTGAGGATGTTGTCCTTGTGGATTTTAATACAGCATTTGATGCCGTTTCCCACTGTGTTGTCCTGCATGGGGCTCGGACAGATGTGCTGTTTGCTGGCTGGCCAGGCTCATAGAGTCACAGAAATTGGGGTTCAGTCCAGCTGGGGGCTGGTCACCAGCAGCATTTCCAGGGCTCAATCCCGGGGACAGTTTTGTTTCACGTTTCTATCAATGATCTGGATGAGAGAATTAAGTGCAACATAGCGATTTCTCAGATGATATGAAGTTGGCCAGGAGTGTGGATCTGCTTGAGAGTTGGAAGGATCTGTAGAGGGTTCTGGGGCTTCATAGGTGGGCCGAGTCCAAGCACATTCAGCTTGGGTCCTAACCACCCCATGCAGCAGTATAGGCTCAGGGACGAGTGGCTGGAAAGTGGCCTGGGAGAAAAGGACCTGAGGGTGCCAGATGAGAGCTGGCTGCACATGATTGCTGGCTGAACATGAGCCAGCAGTGTGCCCGGGTGGTGAAGAAGGCCAACAACATCCTGGCTTTTATCAGAAATAGCATGGCCAGCAGGACTGGGGAAGTGCTTGTCCCCTTCCCCTTGTATGTGGCACTCTTGAGACCACACCTTGAGTACCATGGTTCAGTTTTGGGCCCCGTTGAGTCGCTCAACTGTGTGGAGAGAAGAGCAATGAAGCTTGTGTGAAAGGACTAGAAAACAGGACATGTGAAGCTCAACTGGGAGAACTGGGACTGCTTAGTCTGGAGAAGAGAAAACCGAGGAGACCTCATTGCACTCTACAACAACCTGGAAGCATAGCAGGAGGTGGTGGAAGAGGTGGTCTCCAACTGTATCAGCACTTTATGCAGGGAAGGGGAAAAAAAGTAATTAAACAAAATGAGTCCCTGAACCTCTCGGCAGGAGCTGGGGGAGCCAAGTGCCTCCCACTGTAAGAGAAGAGTAAGTTCAAGACCACCCGACAAAACTGAACAGGTACAAGTCTGTGGTGCCCGATGCCATGCATCCCAAGGTCTTGAGGGAACTGGCTGATGGAGTCATCCAGCCACACTTCATCATACTTGAAAAGTCCTGGAAGTCAGGTAAAGTCCCTGGTGACTGGAAAAAGGGAAACATCACCCCCATTTTTAAAAAGGGTAGAAAGGAGGACCCAGGGAACTACAGACCGGCAAGCCTCACCTCTGCCTGGCAAGATCATGGAATGGATCCTCCTGGAAGTAGCGTCAAGGCACACGCAAGGGAAGGAAGTGATCCATGAGCGTAACCAAGGGCAAATCGTGGCTGACCAGTCTGGTGGCCTTCTATGATGGAGTGACTGCATCAGTTGACAAGGGAGCTGTGGTCAATGGCTCTATATCCAGGTGCAGACGACAGGTGATGAGCGGAGTCCTTCGGGGTCCATCCTGGGACAGACTGCTTATTATCTTTATCAGTGACATAGACAATGTGATCAAGTGCACCCACAGCAAGTTTGCAGACGACACCAAGCTGAGTGGTGCAGTCGATACACCAGAAGGAAGGGATGCCATCCAAAGGGACCTGGAGAAACTTGAGAATTGGGCCCACATGAACCTAAGGAGGTTCAACAAGTGCAAGGTGTGGACTCTACACTTGCTCTTGTTAAACTTCATTTGGTTTCTTCCTGCCCAGCTCTCCAGCCGGTCCAGGTCTCATCGGGACCTGTGGATTTGTGTGCGTTGAGCCCACTCAGACGCTCCCAAACCACTCTCTTGTCTACCGGGGGGAGCCCTCCATTTCCCAGACCCTTTGTCCTCCCGCCAGGGTTGAGGAGTCCTGGGGGGGAGTCCTTGAAGCAAAGACTGAAGCAAAGAAAGCATTCAGTATCTCTGCCTTCTCGGCGTCTCCCATTACCAGGACACCCCCATTGTTCAGCAAAGGACCCACATTATCCCTAGTCTTCCTTTTACTGTTTACATACTTAAAAAAAAAAACCTTATTATTATCCTTTATCTCTTTTGCAAGCCTCATCTCTAGGTGGGCTTCAGCCTTCCTCGTCGTATCCCTGCAGGCCCTGACAACACCTCTATACTCCTCCCAAGAGGACAGCCCCTTTTTCCACATTTCATAGACCTTCCTCTTCCTTTTGATCTTATCGATGAACTCCTTGCTCATCCACGCAGGTTTCCTGCCCCCCTTCCCCGATTTCCTACTCTTAAGGATGCACCAATCCTGAGCTTGGAAGAAATGCTGTTTAAATGTAGCCCAGCTCTCACAAGCACCCTTGCCTTCTAGCAACCTAGTCCATGAGATACCCCCAAGCATGTCCCAGAAGAGGTCAAAGTTGGCTCTTCAGAAGTCCGGGGTAGCAATCCTGCTTTTAGCCTAACTTCTTCCACCAAGTTCCATCTTGAACTCCACCGTCTCATGGTCGCTGCATCCCAAGCTGCCCCCAACCTTCACATCCCTAACAAGGCCATCCCCGTTGGTAAGGAAAAGGTCCAGAAGCATCCCCGCCTCGTCGGCTCCTCCACCATCTGCGTCAGAAAATTGTCTTCAATGAACTGTAGGAACTGTTTGGACTGTGCGTGCCTGGCCGAGTTGCTTACCCAGCAGATGTCTGGATAATTGAAGTCCCCCATGAGAACCAGTGCCCGTGATCTTGAGGCTATTACCAGCTGCTTGTAGAAGGCCTCATCGACCTCCTCCTCCTGATCTGGTGACCTGTTGTAGTACACCCCCACAACAGTGTCCCCCATACCAGCCCACCCCTTAATTCTCACCCACAAGCTCTCCACTTGTCCTTCACCCTCCCCCAGGTGGAGCTGGGTACACTCTGATTGCTCCCTCACATAAAGGGCAACCCCTTAGATAATCTGTTAGGAAGAAATTCTTTGTTATGAAGGCTCTGCTCAGGCTGCCCCATCCCTGGCAGTGCCCAAGGCCAGGCTGGATGGGGCTGGGAGCAGCCTGGGCTGCTGGGAGTGGGTTGGACCCGGATGGTCTTTAAGGTCCCTTCCAACCCAAGCCATTCAATGATTCTCTGAAAATTTGTTTTCCCCATGCCAGTCTGCAAACTCCGTAACCCAAGGCTCCTGTAAAGGGAAACGGAAGAACAAGGAAAGCAGGCACTTCCAAATGAAGGAGAAATGGCAAACCTAAAAATCACATGCTTCAAGACCATCCTTAGAACAGAGCGGCAAACTTGTGTACACTTAAAACTTGCAGTGTAGCTAACTGCTGTTCATTGTTATTTTAACTACTAATGTTTAAAGGGAGCCTTGATGGGATTTATTGAAAGTCCGTGTTAAAAGAACACCGTGAGCCATAAAATCATCTCAGATACTACCAAAAAGTCAGAGATCTTTTGAGCAGACTTTCAGTTCTGGAGACAGTCTTTATTATTTTCTTTAATCGATGGCATGGTAAAAATTTAAAAGTTTCCTCAAGTTTACAACTACTTCCAACAACAGAGGAACGCCAGAAGGGAGACCTACAAACTGCAGGATAGATTGACTGGATGTAAAGAAGGAGCAAGACAGATAATGGTGCCAGACAGGAATCTGCCAGGAAAAGAACATACTGGTGAGCTGCCTCTTCGATAGCCACAGATGTAAACTGAGTTTAAATAAACTAGAACATGCCAGTTCCCTGTTAGCACTGGGTTTTTTTCTTAAAAGATGTATCAGGCTCAATGTAATTTATAGAGAAATTTTTCATTTAGGCCACTGCTAAAATATCTTAACTGAGCTCAAAAGCACAGTATTTATTTCTCAGTCTATTTTTCTTATATGTTCCTTGATAACATTTAACCTCAGGAGCCAGCAGGAAACATTATGCTGACTCCATCTTAGTTCCTTGCCAAGAGTGAGAAAGGAAATAATAGCCGTGGTAGCCAGAATTTATCTGCCTTCAGAGAATACAAAAAGCCTCGAAGACTTAGATTATTTCCAAGATGAAGGGTTATCTGTTTGAAAACACTGGTTAGATTATGCATTTTAGTTCACTAGTAAGAGCAAAATGATCTGAAGCAGAAAGAGCAAGAAGGGGAGAAGAGTTATCAGACATCATCCTGCTTTCTTACAAGAAACAAGATCCACAGGCTGAGTTATTTTATGCTATTCCCAACATTGCACTGGAAAGTAAAAGCAGATACAGATTTTTGAAGATATGCAAGAAACGGGCACTTGCACAGGACTTCATTTCTATAGAAATTAATCCCCAGAATCTTCTTGATCAACTACTCTGTACGAACAAAACGCCCTTGAATAGAACAGTTGTGCAGAGGGGTGCTTGCAGCTGCCAAGGGCTTCATCCCAGCAGATCGGCTGGGAGGTAAAGTTATGGCAATGGGAAGATTTCCCTCCTTGCTTTTGGATTTGGGGGTATGTTGTGTTTCTCCCCTTGGGAAAGGTAACCCATCTTGGGTGATAAAGTACAGACAACTACATTTAGAAATCGCACATGGACTCACTTGAATAAAGCCTGGCTGCTCTCATTTTGCATACAAGGAAACAGCACAAGGCAAAGCTAAAAATAATCCCAGCCATGCTCAGCCCAGCCTAACCTTGGCTTTATTTGCACATGATACAGGGCTCTGCCTTACATGGTTTCAGTGCCAGCCACAGCATGAAAACCCCAGGAATGTGGTCCGGTTATCGGCCTTGCAGCACACAGGACTTGCTTCTCTACAAACACGGCTCACTCTACTATTCATTTCTGAATTTGTGCTTAAAAAATGAGAAAGAAGGACACATTCTTTACGTTACTGAGCCATAACTTGTTGCCTGTCCTATCTTTATCACCCTGAGTGCTCGGGGTGTGATGTGCAATGACAGCTTCAGCTGAGAAGGAGGAAAAATGGTAGTGAAAAACAAAATCACCAAATGCACCAGGAATGAATAAGGAAGAACAATATTTGGGGTGGGTTATAGCATGAATGTTTTATATGCCACGAGAACACAAGAAAGTTAGGTCCACAGCTAGGTGAGAAGAAGAATGCGTGAACTAATATGGTTAGCAATGCAACAGGTATTTCCTCTTTGAAAACGGACCTAAATAGTCTCCTAATTTGCTGTGGTTTTGTACTTATACTGTCTAGAACCTGAGTTCTGGGAACACACGGTATTCACCCCTATTTTTTGTGCTCCATAGGAATGTGATTCTGTGATCCTGTGAAATTGCATCATCAGGAAATAGAATCATTTGTCACTGAAACTGTAATAGAAAGTACACTATTATCAATGCCCAAACAGAAGCATTTAGTGATTAGTGGAGCTTATCCTTAACTGAAGGTTAATACTATGCATATACAAAAAAATACAAGAGAACTATAACAAAGCCATTTAAGAGATAGCATTCAAATTTGTCATTTTAACCTCTCTTCTTCGTGATGCCCAGCAACTCTGTTTAATCTTCCAAACCACAGCTGCCACCAGGAGCAAAGACAGGAAGCAACTGCAAAGGAGAAAAGAAAATAAATATCTTATTGTCCTTGTTCATAACATAACGGCAGCTGCAAAACTGGCAAATCAAAAAAACTAGACTAAAAGTTCACATAATACTGAGAGGTACTTTGATGAAAGATAATACAGCAGTGCAAAATGCTTTGCACAGTTCAGTGCTCATGACACCTGGTGAGGAACGATGTACATCTATTTTTAGAGAAACATTGATCCAAAGTTACCTATTTGACCTCCTTATACGACATCCACCAATTTTCACTAGGGAATCGGAACAGTAAGGCAGAAAGATTTAATCGCTTTGGAAGAGCCAGTATTTACTATCTTTGGCAATATTTAAAGTGAGAGGATAACCCAACAAAAGAAAAGCCTTGAAAGAGGCAGAGAAAATTGATTTTTTTTTTTCCATTTCAAAATTACAAAAATAAGATAAGGTGTATAGTAGTTGGATTCTTTTTAACTGGCTCTTGCAGAACTATAGGCATTTCTTGATTTCCCCAAATCTGTATTGCTTTGCTTAAATCTAAAGAGGAACAAAAGGATGAATAGGTTTATCAACTTCTAGGGAAAATGCAAAAAAGCAGATTTAACAAAAAGCAGTTATCATAATAATAAAAACCTACTATTGACAATTATGATCTTATCGGACTGAATACTTAACAAGCAACTTCAAGGCACACAGGCTAAGATTAAAATTTATCCTTTTGTATTGCTGTACCCCAGCAAAAAGCCTCTCTTCTCAAGTACCGCGCTGATGGGAAAGAGACAAAGTCTCCAGAAGTCTCTTCCTCATGCTCTTTATGTATACTTGAGAGTGTGCTGATAGGAAGATTAACTAGAACGGATGACTTATTTTCTCAAGTGCACCATTTATGCCAGCCACTGTGCTCTGAGTGTCTGAAGGGGGATTTCTGTTGACCAGGAACCGCCGTGCATTTCGGCGAGGTTCAGCTCTCACCCTTCTGGGGCTCCCAGCGGAGATGACAGCCACATAGGAAGGGCTGCTGCAGCCAGAAGACCACTCAATGCTCCCTGCCTTCAACAAAAAACAAAGCTTTGCTTCCAAGCATCCATCCCATTCCCAGATCCCCAAATCTCCTATTTCCAAACAACACCGTGCTCTCCAGCGTGCTCTCCCATACCCATGTAACCCCAATGACCTCCCCTGGACGTGCCCTTGATTGAAAGACCACAACCCATGACGACTGATGGTATCTCATCCCACCATTTCCATTTTCACTCCTTCTTTTCCAAAGCGTTTGCCTTAGATGAGCTACAAGGGACCGCGCGCCTTGTCCTTCGAGCAACCAGGAGTCCCGCTCTCCGACGGCCAATTCTTTAGCAGAGAGCAGTGCAAGGGCTTGGCAGTGTTATTAATCACTAAAAAAGGACAGACAGCAAGAGCTGTTCCCTGAGATGAGAAAGGAGGGCCTGTTCCTGATTACATATCATTATCCGTAGCCTATATATTATGAAAACTGCGTGTGATCAGGCACCGAGCGCTCACGGGGCAGCCAGTAGGCACTGTGATTTTATCTTTTCAGGCTTGGATACATACAGAGGTACGTCTTCCTATCATATACTATGTGAAATTAAAAAAATTGGCACTCGTGCGACTTCAGCATTAAAATGTCTGCACAGCTTTTAAAGACTCCTGCGGTGCCTATTTCTTCATAAATTTAAGCAGGATCACGGAGAGATTAGTTTGGCCTTTTTCATTTCGAGATACATATTCCAAATCACTTCCCTCGCACTTTATCTAAATATTAAAATCTGACATTTGTTCACTGTAAAAGCATGGTCATTTTTCTGCAAATACAAACAGTTTAGACAAGCACTTTCAATGATTTTTTTATTTTCCCTTTTGAGAGGTAGTGGATTACTGTCGAGCTTTGTAGTAAAGAACAATGTGCCATCCACTAAAGCACACACATTAAATCTTTAATTGCTATTTCGGTAAAGAAGCAAACATGCATTACTGATGATTAAGCATGTCATACCTTCAGCTTTCCTTTTCTTCCCTGAAGCCCCCTACTGCTGCATTAAATGCAAGAGCAGCCTGTCTGCGCCACCAGGAAATAGTATTTCTCTCCTGGACAAGGTCACACTTAGACTAGATGGATTTCCACTCATACCACACTTCAACAGGCAGAAGTGAATGATGGACTAACAAAAATGTTGAGTACCCACATTTGTCTTGGGACTCCTGTTAGCTTCCCGCAGCATGAACGCCACCGCACTGACTCAACGGCTTTGGTAAGCTTTTCTCTTCTTATAAACTCCATTTTCCACAAAGGGACTTACTCTTTCTAAGGTGAAACATTTGCTTTATCTCTGAGGCCCAAAGCCAGTGCTCCCCGCAGAACAAAAATCCCAAATGCATCCAAGCCAAGCTAGCACAGCTAGGACCACAAGCTAAACCTTTTGTCTTTTGTCTGTTTGGTTCGCAGAAAAAAATTAGCATCAGCGTGCAAGGAAAAGGGGAGATGAAACAAAATCTTCGAGGCAGCAGGGAAGAGAGTGTCCTGGCTGCATGTTTAATCTGACCAGAAAAATGTCAACATTCAAGCGCCTGCAGGAGCCCCACGACAGGCTGCCAACGTGACACCGAAGGGCAACGCATTGTGACTCGAGCAACAATTTCATATCAGGGTGACTCGAGCAACAATTTCATATCAGGGTAAAACATTTTAGATGCAGCTGACAGGCAACAGCTACGGCCATGGCGTATCCCATTTTACCTCCTCTTTATTTGAGGAAATGAGGTGGAAGTCCAAAGGGCAGAGGGAAAGAGCCAGATGCCTTCTCAGTCCAGCAGCACTGTGCTGTAAAGACCCATTTCAGGCAGATTTACCTTCAGGAGGAGTTTCTCAGGAGGCTGAGCATACAAATAAACCCGGGCTGTTGCGTGCCACGCACTGGCAGCACATTGAATGAGATCTCCACCATTCTGTGGGTGGCTGCTACAAGATGCACGGGCTCCATTCCCTTCCATCTATCAGGCTGGGAAGAGGCACACCAAACTGAAGATACACTTCAAAACCTACTGAACTCCTAGGAGGACGGCTCTTCTTTAGGAGAAATGTGACCTCGGCAAGCTGTAAACACACAACTCTCTCCATACCCATTTATTCCCTTAGAGAAAAAAACCAGCGAGTGGAGAACTAAGAGGATTGTCTTTATCCTCATATTAAATTCCCTTTAGGAAATGTGTATTTCATGTGATTGTACACGCCAGAGTCTTTCACTGGTTTGCCACTTGCCTTGCTTCTGATGAAGCCAAGACTTTCTGAAGAAAGCACGGCGAGGAATTAACAATTAAAGACCAATAAACACTCCTTCTAAAATGCTCACCACAGTGGCCTGTATTTCAGAGGAACTGCACCATGCATCTTTGTACTGTCACAAGGAGGCAGCAAATACCCACAAAAGCCATAAAACCACTACGGAAATATATTTCCCCCCTTGCACAACCTCCCCTTGGCAACACTTGGGGAGAACTAAAGCCCAGCGCCTGCTTGCTGCGCTGCACTACATCATCTGCTGGAAGGACCCCAGGGGTAGAGTCAAGTCAAGATCAATCTGCTGCCTTTTCTCAGCCTAAACCATCCTGAAAGAAGTTAAAAAGACCTGTCCTCTTGTCAGTAGCTTGAAACCAGCTTTTTTCAGGACCTTCTCTCTGAAGGCAACTGTGTAAATATGGAAGGAGTGGACGGAAACAGCTGGGTGGAACGAGAGCTGTGCTGGAAAACGATTTGGAGTGGGAGCCTACAGTCCCAGTCCAACGCCGTGTTCTGCCCTGCTTTTCTTTTGAACATCCTCAACGCCCTCTCTACCAGCTATGAATATAGATCCGTTTAAAAATGGCTTTAAAATAAACCTTGCTGCAGGACTTGCTTTACCTTCTTCTGTTTCTTTCTTCTCCAAAAATAACTGCCTACCAAGAGCCTCCTTCATCCCTGAAATTCACTGTTCATTCAAGTCTTCTCCCTACATCTCCTCCCATCTCAAACAACACTTCTGTATCGTTTCTCCTCATCCGTGGCTCTGAAAAAAAAAGGTAAAGGGGACAGAAATGTTCTTGGGCTCATAACATCCCAGTGCAGTCTGTAGGCATCCCTGCAAATGTCAGGTAAGAGGCCAAGCAGCATATTCAGCAACCTAAAAAGATGGCACCAAGAAACTCCGATGTGAAACCAGATTGGAAAGAAAAGGAGCCATCTAGAGACATCTGAGACTCTTGGAGATTTTTTTCATCCCAGGGAAAATTGAAAATGTTATGGGCTGAAATTTGAAATCATATGGGTTGGATTCAGCCAAATGCAGCTTTCGTTGGCCTACGGAGCTGTAAATATCCCTTATGCAGCATGAACGCTGCCATCTAGGGAGAAATTACACTAGCATTTTATGGGGAATTTTCAATTTGATAAATAGCTTATTAATTTAATAAATAATTAAGAATTACTTAAGTATAATAAATGAGAGATGGTTGTATGTAATCTCCCATCAGTTGGCCTCAACAAATGCATTCATCCTTCGCTGGTAAGCCTCCCGCACTCTTTATCCCACAGGTTATTTCCACCCTGATACAAAAATGTGAACTTTACCACTCTGCCTGGTTTCACACCTCATTCTTAAGCTCCCTTCCGTAGCAGAAAGGATATTCTCTCCACTCCAGGTAGCCATAAAACCCTCTGAACAAGCACACTTGTATTTTTAAACGGCTGGAAAAACTTCATCAGCACTGTGATAGGATGCATTCTCACTAAGAGAGAAGAAAATCCATCTGGCATATTAGGGCCCAATTATTAAACTCTCCTACAATGTTTATCAACATCAGAGCTGCTAGTAAAAATGGCAGTTTTAAATGCCAAAATATACAGCAGCTCGAATACTAATATGCTTTAACATACATAGATCGTTTCATAATTTCAGAAAGCACTGCAGTGATTACTAGAAACACATCCCAAATTATTTTGATAAATTGGAAGCTATTTAAGTGCTATCCAAAAGAAACTTTTAATGTGCTGGAGAGTTGTAGGACACATTTTCAACTACTCGACGCATTAAAGCTCAGAATAATTGGAGCAAACATAAAATGTTGAAGGAGCTGACCATATAATGATGCGAGGGAAGACCAGCCTGGCTGAATGCCTCTTATTACTGCACGCACAGGGTCTGAGCCGACGGCCTCTGCCAAGCAGCTATCTGCAGCCAACAGCAAACCAACAGACCCCATCTGGGGACTAACGACGTTATCTTTCTGCTGAAGACAGCACCAAGGTTTAACAAGCCACAACCCACCTTATTTGCAGCAGGTGATCTTGTTTTCTTTCATGTCTTTTTCTTTTTAATCTATTTACTTGCACAACCAACCCGACACCCTATAAAAACCATGGCAGCTACCACTGTCGTGGGATCAGTTTAACTACAGTTTTGAGGTCTTATTGGAAAGCAAGTATCAATATATGCCTGATGGTTTTTTTTTGTGTAGCTTCTTATTAATATTCTTAATTAAAGGGAAAAAGTCATCGTGCAAGTCTAAAAGCTGGAGTTTCGAGTAAACACACCAAAAATCCTGAGGGCCATGAGGAAATTGGAGTGGAAAATAATGTTTTCTTGACCCTTATTTTGAAGTTTTTCTCCTTGTACTAATTTCAGGTATGAGAACAACCTACTCTGAAGGCAGGGATGTCCGAGCAGGTTGTAGCTACCAGTGGGACCAGGAACCAAGCACGGCATTGGCCCTATGGACTCCTTCCAGTCTCAGTTCCCCTGTTCTATAGTTGACTGACCTGGTCATCTTCTTCGCTCAACTCACGGGAAATAACCAAATGAATGACTGCTAAGAGATACGTCCTCACTCTGAAGGAGACACCGATGTCTGGTTGCCGTTCTTTGGTGTGTATCACCTGCACTGACTAGAGTAAGAGCTTGGACACAACACAAACACAAATCAAAATTAAGTCCTAAAACTATAAACTAAACCCACTGCACCAACAGGTTTAAAACCCAGTGTGCTTATATTTATCTCGTTAGAAACAACTTTCAGATATTCCCAATCTCTTTCTTTTCCTTCCATGAAATAAAAGGTGACTCAGATTGTTTTTTAGGCACTTAGAAATACCCTTTAATACCTTAGAAATACCCTTTCTGCTGCAGAAGTAAACTATTTAATAAGTAAAAAGAGTAAATAAAATATCTGCAGCACGACTCCAGGTCTGAGTTATTGCACCAGGCCATTCCTGCTTATTAAAAACACTGGGCAAATGTTTACAGCTGGAACAAATGATATACAGCACCTTACCCTACCTGCGTGACTGTCATATGGAGACAAATACTGCTCCCTCTGAAGTTTTCTGACCAAGAAAACTTCAAAGTCCAATTATTCACACCAAAGTAAAATTATACAATTTGATATTCAGACACCGGTCCAGGCCACAAGTGTTCATGTCATGCTGTGACACCGTGAAAACACAGAACTTGGAACTTCTTTTGCCCATTTGTGAAAGAGATCCTTATCTCTAACTCGTTGTAAGACTACAAAAGGACTGGAGGGAGGCAGCAGTGAGCATCCCAAGGAGGATGTTTCAGGCAGAAATATGAAAGGACAGAGCAGACAAGAAACAGGGTGAACTGTGCACGAGGACACAGAGCAGAAACATAACACAAAACATTAATCATGAATCAATGTAACCAAGTGTGAGATCTTATGGAAGGGTAAGGTGATTACAATTCACAAAACCCCACGGAAAATCAGTGATACCCTCCCATGCTCTCACAACCAAAACTAGCAGATGCACGTGGCCAGCTGATCTGGCCAACATGACTGACGTCCCACACAGAGGACAGGGGACGCTGGCTGTCAGGCCCTTGCTGTTTCTCCTGGCGTCTTTCCTGGAGACAGCAAGCCTGGTTTGTAGGTCTTTTACACCATGTAGGGCTCAACAGCTTCTTTGGAAGGGATGTTTGGCCTTGAAGTTTTGCTTACTTCACTCGTCAGACCTTCTAGGCAAGTTGGTGAATGCCTCTGTCTCCTTGCTTTGAGTTTCTTAGGGCTGCTACACTAATAATACTCCCGGTTTTGGAGCACAGGGTCTCCTCCTGACAAGTTGTCCGTGATGCACCGGGGTTACATGCGTGATCCTCAGCTGCTTTACAACCGAATCTGTCAGCAGTTAGAACAGAAGCCGTGCTTTCTGCTCCTGTCTGCTGTTTCTTCTGGTGCTTACACAAGCTCTCCATCCTGATTTCATTCAAATCAACCTTAAATATTTATCTGATAAGTCTCTACAGGACTGGCCAACAAGGCAGAGATGCACAGACAAAATTCAGATGCACTTTTTTTTTAAGAACAGAAAAACAGAAAGGATGAAAAAAGATCACTGGTCAGCAATATGACTTTAGAAAGCCACTGATATTTTGTCGTCTTTTGTACACAAAAGCACACCGGTGAAAAATACACTGGTGAAAAATCCGTATTACAGATGGGTGTGATGGCCTACAGGGATTTTTGGAAGTTGAAGAAGCACTGATACTAACACAAACATTTACTAGAGACCGTCAGAATAGCTCAAACTTTCTGTCAAAATAAAGCAGTGGGATTTTTATAATAAAGAGCTATATTATGGAAAGCAGGGGGAAGGAAACAGAGAGAAACACCGTTTGCTTGCAATTCATTTAGATTTACAAAGGTCAACCACGGTTATAATATCATTTCTCCTACAGCTCCAATTATAATGCAATATTAATGACCCTGCAACTTCACTGTGCTACCCAACCTTTACCCATTGACATTTCCTTCGCTTAAAATAAGAAATTATTGTGTTGCAAAATAAAATAATGGCAATATTCAGCCACAGAGCTGAACAGTGACTCCAGAAGGAGCCCTAGGAGCGTACCAGCACCTCTAAATGTGATGCACATCCCCCTCTGACCCAAAGCAGCACAGCTCTTAAATGGAAATCGAATCCAGCAGTCACATTTCGTCCTGCTCCACACTGACTTTTAAATGATGCTATTTAAAAGCATTGCCAGGTTCCTCTAACTTTGTGAGCCACACAGAGAGTCGGGGTTCTGCAAGAGCCTGCGCTACTCCATAAATTAAGCAGCACTGGAGATATGCAATGTAGCTTGAACTCCAGTGCCTACTGGAAGGACTTGCTTGGCCTAAATCATCACAACTGTCAGCAAACAGAGAATCTAAAACTCCCGTTTCCTTGCATGGCTCCCCATGCACCTCAAGGCACAGCTGTTTCTTCTGGCAGCACAGCAGAAGAGCATGTTTAGGATGGGGTTACAACAAAGCATCTAGGGTGGCTTCTCTGGGATGGAAAATGTGCCACGTCAACACCAGCACAGGAGAATATACATAAATATTACCTGCAGAATGGCAAAATGAGGCAACACTCTTAGACGTGACAACAAAGCCATTCTAAACGCTCATTTAACAAAGTCTGGTTTTGTGTCCACGGCATCCAGAGAAGCAGTATGTATCCCGCTTTCCACATTAGAGCTGATCTGTATCTCAAAGGTGGTTTTACCAATGGTCTTTAGGCTTTGCAAAAAGCATTTTCATTGCCTCTGCTCAGCGTGCGAATTTTCAGCCACCTCCATCTCATTAGCATCACAGGGGGCTATCAGATATTACTTATTTATACTTGGATTCAACTGTGATTGTGAAATGTACCCTAGAACATTGAAAATACAAGAGTTTCAATCATTTAACCTGTTTCTTGTCTGCTGCTGTCCAAACAGCAGAGATGAATCACGCTGGTGAGTCTACTACACTGGTTACTCAGCAAGTTAGAGTGAATGTAAAATGAAATATTGGGGGAGGGACTTAGCAGTAGTTACAACTGAAGGATCAAAGACTTTCTAATGTATTATAAATGTGTGGCTGGAAAATACCCGTAAACAGTCTTCTCCCTAACACACACGTTCTTACTCCTCTGGGATGTGAGGATGTTAGTTAAGTAACACCGCAACGTTACTTCTCAAGGAGATCCACGTGATAGCAGTGGAAGAGGGAAGGAAAGTCACTGCTGACTATCTGCAGTTTACCTAACTTCTGTGTTTTCAACGGCATGTGCTCACTGAGATATTTAGCACGTGTAGCTTCTGCTTCAAACTGTGCTTCTCTTCTAATAATAGAACCGGAGGAATTGTTCACAGCGAAGAACTTCAAACTCTCATAAGCAGGTGGACCCGGGTCTATAAAGAACTAATGACTAGTTTGTAAAGCACGGATCAATCATGTGCCATTAAAAAGGAACTGAACAACCAGCTACTTAGCTATTAGCTCTCCTTGTAAGCAATTACGCTGCCACAAAGATTTTTAGGAGAGACCTTGACTGCAATGGATTCAGCAGAAGAAGCCCTTAAGCCGGATCCAGGAGTAAACATTTATTGCATATCAATGCAAGCAAGGTGGCAGCTCAAACCCCGTGTTTACCCGGGATTGTATTAAAGCACACTCCACGCTGTAAAAACTGCATGCTAAAAGAAAACATTTGATACAAACTACTTGTCTGAAGGACCCATCTGGAGCTCCTTGCTTTAATTAAATTTAGTGTGGAATCTAAAGCAAGATATTATTCACATCGCTCACTTCAAAACGGGCATAATATCACCTTGTTTAAAACAGTTTGTAAGATCTAGACTAAATAGACATGTCTATCTCTCCTGTGGGAGTCCTCCTTATTGATCAATTATTGTTTTTATACTTGTGGAGCAATAATGGCTTTCTATTTCCAGAGTAGTAACAGTTCCTAAAATAGAGGCTAACACATTGGATTATGAAACCCTAAAGAGATGGCTTGCTGTGCTTCAGGGGACGTTTAACCTCTTTGTTAGGGATATGCTGTTTTGGAGGATGGAAGAGGAAACAAGGACTAAAATTACTTCTGTGGGTTTCACTCCTCCAGAATCATCAATTTACTTCCCACTGAGAAGTGAACTTTACCAAGCAGTTCATGAGTGACAGAAGGGCTTTGACTGTGTTAAAATTATGTCAGGCTAAATACAAGCATACTTCTCCGAGTTCAGTTTGAAATCAAAAGGTGCTACCTATAGAGTCTGAAATTAGTCCACGTCTAACTTTTTGCAAAATCGCTTCTTCAATTTATATGTTGTGCCTGATGATGTGTGAATATCTGCACTTCCTCTAAGTCACTTTGGATTCGTATGATGTAGGGACTCAAAAGGTGTCCTTACACCATTTTGAAAATAACTGCTGCGATTCAGAAAGCTTTCCACCTTCCTCTAACCTCCCCTTCTTTACAAGCACAAGACAAGATGCATCTGTAAAGATGGGCAGACAATTTTCTGAACATAATTCCTAATTAAATGCTCTAAACATAGCAGGAATTTCCATTTTCTAGGCTGTCATGTAAGCAGGATGCTTAATTAAAAAAAGAAAAACAACAAAATCCACTATACCGAAAAAAAACAAAAAACCAAAGATCTTTCCTAAAAAAGAAACATTTAGGTGTCTTAAATGAAAAGTACCTGAAAAATGTCACAAAGAACTGTACCAGGTCCATAAAGTTGCTGTGTTGTGAGAATGCAATCTGCAAAAGAAAAGCAAATGCTCTCTGTTAGTTACTGAAAAGTAAACATATTTAACATGCATTCGTGCTGGGATAAAAAATTACAATGAAATATGTTCTTTACTTAGGTTAATTAACATTTCCAACACTGTTTTGAACAAGCACTGAAATATTCTGAGGGAAAAGAAAGCAAATTACTACTTCACGTTATTTTAAAGCATATATACCCCCCCAAAATAAAACCACCACCTAAACAAGTAACATCTCTCTCCCCCAGCAACATTCAAGGAATAGTCTTGAGTGCATGTAAACCAGCTTGGAGAAAACACTAAAAAATATGGAAGTTTTAAAGAGCTGAAGTAGAACATTTGTAATTGTTGTATATTGCAGCAATCCAAAGCACAACGTTATAAAGTTCAAAATTCACGCCCCTATATACAAACAAAACTCTTGCACCAAAATCTTGAATAAAATAACTTACACCCAGAGCAGCAAAGAGGCATGAAATACAGAAGATAATAGATACTGTAAAAGCAGCTATGGCATTCATCTTAACTCACTTCCCTGCAATCCACTCAAACTGCAAAGGGAAGTGGAAAACAACTGAGTATTTTGGACAAAAAACAGAGGGAAGAAGCGAACAGGAAATTGGGAGGTGGTTAGAGGCAAAAGGAAAGATTAGGGAGCCTGGTTAAAAATAACAAAGCAGAGGGGAGGCAAGCCAACAGAAAGGCAACTTCTGCAATATTAGGAATCAGAAGGTCTTTCCAGGTACCTCCTATTTCCTCTGCCTATCAATCTCAGCACCACAACAGGAAATTAACTCTTTCATGAAGTGTCTGAATTCATTTCAAACCCAAACCGAAATCTGCATTTCAGTTACAAAAGCTTTTGATGGATAGTAAATTCACTGAAGGCATCTTTGTTGTTGTTGTTGTTCTTCATAAACTGCACGATATGGTATTATTAGCAGAAATCTCTCCTCCCAGCAATAGTCTCCTTTCAAAAAATCAGGAATATGTGCAAAAAGAGTTATTGCTTGGATTTCTGTTGCTCAAGAACACCTTCTATTATCATGTTGGCTTCAAATACCCATTGTGTCTTGGTACAGAGGCTGACCAAAATCATTTTCTCACAAATATACCGAAATACTCTTAAGTTGAAAGCTCTTTTGCAGTGCATAGCTTCTGTTCTGCTGGAAAGCTAACTTAAAACCTGCAGACCAGATGCCTCTGATCTCAATACTACTGCCTACAAAAGGCAAGAAAACAGTTTGTTGCTATTTTCTTTTTCTTATAAAGTGCTTCCAATACTTTCCGATGAGAAAAAGGAAGGTGAGCGTGATTTCACTCTTTATGTTAACAGCTGAGTATGGTAAGCGAGGTGGTTTTGTGTTTGCATAACTACCCTGGCATTTCTTCAAGGCAAAGAAATTTCTTACTAAAATACCACATCCCCAAAATACAAACACGTAATATTGCCAGCATATAGAAAGAGGGGCTGAGAATAACTATGATGTTGACAGACAGGCAAAGAAGCATTTCCAAAGAAAGACCGTTTTATGTATCAACAGCCTGTATTTAAACAGCTTGTCTTAGAATAAGAAAAAAGTACAAAAGCATCGTTAACGAGCGTGCTCTCTGACGATGACCACTAGGACCAGTTTCTGCAATGCAAACCAAAGCTTGCTCCAAAACCACAATGTGGAGAAGGAAGAAGTACATGCTTATTTTAAAACAGGACAGATTCCACAGAAGACTAAAAAGCTTAAGTATAATTCAAACTACATTGTGCTACTTAACACGGTTGGGAACTCAACCCTATGCTGTTACCAGAAAAGGGTTCCTCGTTTTATGGTAACATAAGGATAGGAAGCAAACAGAGAAGGAAAACCTGGATTTGTTTCACGGAGAATATGTAATTGCTTTATCCATGGTGTTTCTTTTGCCTACCTGTTGGAGCTCTTCTTTTGCAAAGACCATCTGAGTACACCACGCACAGATTTAAAGAACGCCTAGGTTGGTTTCTGCAATTTACTTCTCACAAGCTGAAAACACTTTATGCTATTAAACCTGACCAATCTGTGTCACGGGCAATTTAGTATCATAATTGTTAATGGTTTGCTTACTTAAAGCTTAATTTCCCCTAATATAATCTGTTCCTAGGACTTAATTAATTCAGTTACATAGAAAGTTTGGTTAGAAACAGTCATTATAAGTAAACTGTTCATTCTGAATATAGGGAAAATAGGGCACAAATTTCTTAGCGGTATGGATTTTTAATTAAGTTTAGACGACAGTAGAAGATTCATTTGTCCATTTTCAAAAACTAATTTTGTACCAAAGGAAGAAGCAGTGTAAGTGCAGGAAAGCATGGCAGCTCACAGAGGAGGTCTAGAGAGCCTCCCCCAGGCACACAGCAGAACTTCAGCTCTGCCACCAAGTCAGGATTGCCACCTCCATCACAGACGTGGCCTTCAAAGACCCTTCTTTGAAATAATACAGTATCCTTAAATAGTGAAGATCAATTAGTCCAGAAATCTATTGATTATGTCAATTCTAGAGAATATGATAAAGCTTATATTTATATGATCTGGAAAGGTACCTGAAAAGGCATAGCAGCTTTAAAATCATTATCGTGTTTTTTTTCTAATGCCACATCATCATCACAGAAATGTGGCTACTTTCCACACAAACAGCTAGCTATATGGACTGAGAGATCTGCAAATTACAAGCTTTACTTTCTTTATCATTTGATTAACACAGAGTGCAAAGCCAAGAAGGAATTTTGTCTATTTCTACTACTCAACGTCATCTAAAAACTGCGGCACTTTGGAAATTAGTAGATGCCTATTTCAAAGGAGTTACAGCAAAGTGCTTGGCCAGAACACATTTTGTGTAAAGGAAAAGCAATTTGAACCCAATTGGCATTGCAGTAACAGTTGGTATCTCAAGCTCATACTTCTGGAGCGAAACCACAGCCTGGGATTGATAGAATTTGACAAACAAATTGGGATGATTGCATACCAGGAATTGGTTTGCATTAGTAACACAGTTAGTGCTCCCAGTGAGGAAAAAAAAAATTCAGAAAAGCTTAAAGAGAATGCTTTTATACTTTTGGGGGAAAAAAAAGGAGGGGGGGGAGGTAAAGAGGTCTAGCTAACTCTTAGTCTCCTTTTTATTTCGAAACAAGTTCAGTTTACGCCTGCAAGTCCAACTGTATCTAATGCTATTTAAGCCTCCTTTCTTTGATTTACAAATACTTTGAACTCATGAAGAAGTACTTGGATTTCATATACCACCAAGAAAAATTATTACCAAACTAATGAGAACCTGTAAAAATATTTTTTGATGTTTATTATAGCAAGAAATACATTTGAGTACTCCTCTCACCTGTAGTGAAAAGAATTACAGATAAATCATCACCAAATGACTCCTTCCACTTTTGCAAGAAATTATTGCTTAAACAAATAAAAGCAGAACCATTAGCTACGATGGTGATAAGGCAAATCTGCCCCCCAGATGTAAAGCATTTCTTATATTATACATAACTTGTCCGGACGAGGAGTACCAGTCCGAAGAACTGCTAATGTACTGAAAAACATTTCCAGTATGGCATTCTCATGGCATAATTCAGATTATTTTGGGTATCTAAGTGCTTGAGAGAACATGAATGAACACAGAAAATGGAATTTCTGCAAGTTCTCTTTCCCCTGATAACAATTTAGGATTATTTACATGACGTATTTTTTGCCTTTTTCCACTTCTGCATGAAGTGAGTAGACTCAACAGTGCTGCCTTTCTTTTCAACTCTACTTTGTATTAGGGATGAGAAAAAGTGGAACTGGAAAGGATGTTTTGAACAGGACACCCTCCCAGGAAAGTATTTGTAAAGGAGAGGAAAAAATAAAGCCTAATTAACTTATGAAACCAGAGAAGTACAGCAGAGAAGGCACAGTGTGAAGCTGTCTACTGGAGTTTGGTGCTTGTTGTGAATTCAAAAGGTTTTTTAAAGGATCCCTACTGCTAGATCCATTAACCTAACCTAGTAGGTGGGAGAACACTACAGCACTCGCGTTGTCAAGGCCTATAGGATCACACAGTACTGAAAACCATGGAAATCCAGAGATTTCAGGCTGCTTTGCTTTCTACTCAAACATAGCCGCAGTGCCAAAGTTAAGAAACAAACAAAAAAAAAAAAAGCAGTAGAGAAGGCTGAAAAGGCTGGGAAATCCAAGGGTTTCCAAAGAGATAAAACCAACAGCCAAACAAGCTGTATATGACATTTATGTACATCTTCCCCTATTGCTTCCTCAGCACCTCCACTTTTTTTTTATTTTATTGTTAGAGGCAAGGATTCAATCTGACCTTGGAGAATACAGTCAACATTAAGAGGAAGCCGTGGCCTGAATGCCGAGTGCCTGCACTACTGTCAGAGGACCAGCTGAAAACCAAATGGTGGTGGTTTTCTGTTTAAGTGTTCTTGAGTGATGCCAAAGTCATCAAAACGCTCTTTTTGCCCTTTATGATAACGATGGGGGAGAAAGAGGGCTCTTTTGCTCAAGAGAAACATTGCTACAGGTTGCAGTTCTCTTTAAAAATACAAATACATTTCCTAGGGAACACGCGGCAAAAAAACTCGTTCTTGGTACTCTCTGCTGGACAGAACTAATGAGTCAACTCCACCAGTTGGTGTTGAGGTTTTGAGAAAAACTAAGCCTATCTAACAGCCCAGCTCCACCACCTAAATGGTGGTCCTGGCTCTGCCGCATGCTGCTGCCGCCTCACATGCTCTGTCAACACCTTTAATGAGGCAAAAGACAGCACAGAGCTAATGTTAGGAACAGGGAGCTTTCTGCTGAGACTTTTGAGCTGACCCAGCTCATCGAGGGATGAGCAGGGCAAGGTGACAAGTTGCCAGCTGGGGGCTCTCAAATCGGCTCAGCTACATAAGTCCCCAGTGCAACATTTCAGAGGGAAGCTTCTCTTCACTTCTGTGGATGAGATTTATGGATTTCAGCCACAGATTATGACACTGAAGTAGAGGAACACCCAGGTATGTGCATATTGTCCCTTTATAGCCAACAAACTTCACATGTCCAGTCAACTGAATCTAAGTGATCCCCTCTTCAGCAGGCCAGTGGAGGTGTCTACTGCATGATCCCCTGAACAGTTCCAGAACATCAGACTACGACTCCATCTAAAAGACCTTAAAACACCTGCAAAGACATCTATTTGCAGATCCCAACATTTAGGTGGTTTCTAACTCCACAGTGCATCCTTGCCCTTGGTTTCATTGATGCACGAGGACCTCTGTTCATTGCCTATGCAGGGGTAAGCCATTGCCATCCAGCTGCCCTGGGACATCTCACCTGGCCTCCAACTGCTCCAGATGGACATAGGGCCTCTTAGAGGTCCTACCTGCCATCCTCTTGGCACTACCTGCTCACATTTAAGGCACTGAATATCACACAACACACTACTGGACGGAATGCAGCTGCTCTTGTGGTAAGGTACACAGAAATTGGATCAGATGTAGAGCAACAAAAATAAAGTGGCTACTGATTAATGAAAACTTCTGCTTTCAGTATCAAGAAGCACAGAGAGACTGGAAGAAACTAGGTCGGCATGTTCCAGTGTTAAAAGCTTAGATAATTCAACGAAAATGAAGGAAGAACTTCACTGAATGGAAGACCTCAAATCTGGGAGTTAGGCTTACATGAACCACTTGGCTTCTCTCTGGCAGAACTCTTCCCCAGGGAAAGACTGCCCACAATGAAAGCACACTCAGGCATAAGAAAAGTGACATCACAAGCTTGAGAGAATCATAGAATAACCTGAGTTAGAAGGGACCCACAAGTATCAAGTCCAACTCCTGGCTATGCACAGGACCACCCCAAAACCAGACCATGTGTCTGAGAGCGTTGTCCAAACACTTTTTGAACTCCAGCCGGCTCAGTGCTGTGATCACTGCCCTGGGCAGCCTGTCCCAGTGCCCGACCACCTCTGGGTGCAGAACCTTTCCCTAACCCCCAGCCTGAGCCTCCCCTGTCCCAGCTCCATGCCGTTCCCTTGGGTCCTGTCGTTGTCCCCAGAGAGCAGAGCTCAGCGCCTGCCCCTCCGCTCCCCTCGTGAGGGAGCTGCAGGCCGCCATGAGGCCTCCCCTCGGCCTGCTCTGCTCTGGGCCGAACAAACCAAGGGACCTCAGCCGCTCCTCACACATCTTCCCCTCTAGACCCCCTTCACCATCATTGTATCTCTCCTTTGGACACTCTCCAAGCACAAACTCTTGTGGTGTTGGGTGCACATAACGGGGAGGAGAGATGCTCACCTGAAAACTGACTAATCTGAGTAAGGGATAAGCATCCACAGCTGATCTGATAGCTAAAAATCCAGGAGAGGCGGATCACAGAAAGCAGAGAGGTCTCAGACTTAAGTCCAAATTGATCTGTCCCTGTTTGCATTAAAGGCATTACCCGTTGCTCATCAGAAGCTCAAAAAACAATCTGCAACCAAGCACACTCAGATTGCTGCTTTGATATCTCGTAGTAGAAAAACTTCTGGCAAATGTGGTGCAGCTGAAAAGGTTCATATGCTCAGATTTATATTCTACAACAAATAAAAATAAAATTTCCACTAAAATTTGATTTTCACACCTTCTACTGTGAACCATGTTGCTCCTATGTGGAAAGCCAATGAAAGAGATAAATGACTTATTCTTCACATGCTGCAATACTAACTAAGCCATTGAGCTTTATGGCACAAACATTTGATATTGTGCAAATATAAAAACTAGTTCACTTCTGAACTTATACCACGATGAAAATCGATTTATATTCCAATACTGTGCCGCCTTTGTGCAGTAGTCACAAATTGTCACTTTTCAGCTAATTGGCTGCAGTCAGCAGTTGGCTCAGAAATGCCAATTATATACGCTTTGTCTCCCCATGCGAGCTCTCAGATTGCTGTGCAGAGCAAACACGGGCATAGCTGCCTCTAAATTAAAAATAGCGCTTAAGATTTAGTCCCCCATTTCTCTGCATCAGAAAAAATTACCACACAAATCTGACAAACGGGAAGTATTTGTTCAATAAACAGCCAGGTGTTGAATAGTGATGCACATCTAAATTTAAAGTGCACTAGCAAACAATGTTCTGGGAAGTCCCGTAATAGGAACAGCAATCTCGGTTCAGGCCCTGCACACATACTCATTACAGTAACACACTACCAAATGCCACAAGGAACCTGAGGCTGGGCCAGAAAAAAAATCAGCCTGAGTGTTGTGTAAATACCTTAAAACTAAAGATAATCTGTTCCCATAGCCCGCTGCCACATCCTCTCTGCACCCTGTCCACACACTGAGGGCAGCAATGGTCAAGCAAGAGAAGAGCGACACCATAACTCAAGGCTATTGTAGCAATTGTGCTGGACAGAACAAATAAAATGAAATAAAAGGGTCCCAGCTCTTGGTTCTAGAGCTATGGCAATAAAAAGGAGTCCCTGAAGTAATAGCAAAGGTACTGTTGTGGTGGTGAACCTCACAGGTCATGAAGGCACCAGTGGTGGTGTCAGGCCACAGGAAAGTAGAGGCAAGAAATTACAGCCTTGTAACCTCCCTCTGGTCACCAGATTTGGGGATTGGCTGCTGGATGCTCCTTTCCAGGAGTTCTTGCTCTGTGCCTGCTCTGAGAGGTGTGTGAACAACATGTTTGTGGTTGGCATCAGTGGACTGAGAGTTGATTGTGAAAGATGGCGATAGAACTTGCCACCATGGGTTAAGAGGTATGGTCACAGCTCTCCTCTCAACCAGGAGTTAAAGTAGCCTCTGAAGAGGGTAAGAAGAGAAATTCACACCTATAATTCTGCCCCAGAAATGTAAAATCCTGCATTTTGCATTGCAGCAATGAGGCCATGCTCGCAGGTGACTGGCAGTTGAGGCAACCAAGAGCAAAGCGAAACTGAGAACTCGGGTAGAAACCTCTAAAATAGCTTCAGCACCATTCCCCTGTAGCTTTCTCGAGTTACAGAGAACATTCAGTGAGAGGGCAGCATTCAGGATGAGAAGTAGATTCAACAACGTCAGATGGTAAAGCTGTAAGTCAACACTCCATAAGGTGGATTTCCACCCCCAAGGTGCCTTTCAATTCCCCCAAGCTTCAGGTATGATCCCTCTCCAAAGCAGAGAGCAGAACAAACAAATAATTATACCTTGCTTGGGTTTTTGCAAACAACTGAACTGAATCTGTTGATTTTTTTTAGTGTAACAACTCACTCTGAAAGCAAAAGTTAAAAATAAAGAAATTTTGTGTTAACAACTAAATTCAGGCAAATTAACATTACCTGACGACAAAGACTAACAACATCAAACACTTCTAGCAGAAAACAGCACCACAGAGTTCTGTTAAAAAAAAATAAATAACTCCTTGAAGGTATTTTAAAGGTTTAGATACAGAATCGAACAGTCACAAATCTCCCAGCCTTGCATATTGCCTGCAGACAAAATCTTTACTTACCGGTGGCCTCTCAAAGTCTATATATTATTAAGCTGTCCAGCTGAATACTTTTGAAAGCAAATTCTCTGCTTGGAATTCAAAAGACAGAGAGCAGATATAAAAATATATATATATATATATTTAGAAAAATGATGTTGTCACATTGCTTCTGCCCCAAAACTGCTCATTCCCAAAGTGCTTCTTTAAGTCCAAGACGGGATTTCGGATTGCTTATGACCTCTTGTTTGTCTGCATCTAACCTGGAAGCCTGATCTAAAGGTTATGTGAAAGCCACCTTGAAGCCACCTTCAAGATTTTTATTCTTGAAGCAAACCTTGTTGCTAGTTTTAGTTCTGCAAGCTCTAAGCAACAGTAGCTTCTCAACCACGGCATAAGAAGTAGGCTTCATGCCTTTTCCATGTCAAAAGTTTAACAAGATGGGAAAAAAACACCCTTTGCTAAAAGGTCCTGCTTATTAAATGAAATGCAGGTCAGGAATTCACTCCTTTAAGAGGAACTCATCTGAGAAAAACAATGCAACAAAATCCCTCATTTTAGGAAAAAAAAATGCAGATTTTCCAGTGCTCAGTTTTACATGAAACAAATTCAGAAGTATAGGAGACTAACAGAAAACCTATATACAACACCAAGCCTTATGCTGGACCTCAGACATGTTTATGCTGCAAAGCTGTTTCGAGTTATCTCAGACTTGGCAGTGGGGACGCTGCACTGAAGCCTTAGCTGGAGCGTCTGACAGCTGGAACGGGCACCGCTAGCACGGCCGCACACCTCGAGACCAGTCCCAAAGCTCGAGCGATGCTCGGCTCGCTCACAAAGTTCCAGGCAGTTTGCTCATGGCACAGCAAGAAAAGAGGTTATAAACTCCAGTTGAGAGTAACGTTTTGGTTACGGAGGGAGCTTTCTTGCCACTATGTGAGTCTTTTAATGCTGACGTACTCCCTGTTTCAAATGACCTGGATTTATACACTCTTGCAACAATCATTCTGGAGACAAGGCAGCTTTGAGTTGCTTTGAAAAAAAGTTCTTAAAAATAAAGATGCCGAAGCCAGACACAGAAAGTGAGCGACCAGCTTTAAAACGCTCCACCCTTCCCAGTTGCAAGTCCTCAAGTTCCTCCCTGCAGTCCCGAACACTGCTGTTTGGATGCGTTTGTGAAGGATCCTGTTGGCTGGCTTTGTGCCGAGTGGAGCTCTGCCACCATCTGCGTGCAGGATAAGTTACATTCTTGAGCCTACCAACTATTTATGGAGAGTTTCAACATGGAAAAAATTAAAACTTCAGCGCCTAACAGCTCAAAACACTCTCCCAGACCCTGAAAGCCCGGCAAAAAGATGAACTTTACAGAATACAAACACCTGAGTGCCAAAAACTGAAATGGAATAAAAGTTGCCTTTGTTAAGAGCTTGCAGTGTATGCAGGCAATTAGGAATCAAAAATAAAGAAAAGAATAAAGCAGCAAAATACATATTGGCACTTATTTTTTTTTTAAAGCTGCAAAACAGCTGACAGATGGAAACGGGCAAAAACTTGTGTCTTGCATCATCTCTGACCAGACAAAACACTGGGAATGTGTGTGAGACAGATCTCAGTGCTGCAGTGGGATTAGCAGAGAAAGACCTCTCTCCCTCCCCGAGGGGGGCATGGTTTCTAAGCATTATACGGGATGAATCATTTAAAATATTTATCAATCTGTATCAGGAAAAGCTTGCAACATACCAGCCTCTGAAGCCTCTACAGAAATGCTGAGGATTTTACATAAGTAAAAACAATTACACATATACATCTTTTAGTGATGACATTATTAGCGATGCCAAATTGTTGTGCTTCTTCAAATCCAGTGCCATGTTACTACATAAAGTGGCAGTATTTAAAAAAAAACAACCCTTACTTTCTCATAAATAGAGAGGAAAACCACCGGGTACTTTGGAAAGAAACCTTGCACTGCAGAGCTCACGTAACTGCTGATCAAAGGATGGCTTCATTGGGTGGTATCAATAACCACGTCTTGAAAAGAGTGATGAAGTCAGAATTCATGGGCTGGGCTGTTTTACCTGTCGAGTTTTTATTTTTTCAAGAGCCTCCGCCATGATTTTGTGTTAAAGAAATCTTAACATGAAAAAATAGCACTGCTGGGTAGGGGAAAATGTGCAACATCGATGTAAGCACTCACATTAACATAACACAAGAAGTTACAATCCATCACTAAAGGCTTTCTCGAACACACATTTCAGTATTTTGTCATGAAGAATATCTCAGTTAAAAGAAAAAACAACAACAACAAATAAACCACCAACACTATACTGACAAATCAGTCGTGCCTCATGCCCCACGGTCAAAATATTCATTTGATTTAATGACACTTTGGGTCCAGGTACAGAAACCAGGCTGGTCTTGTATGGTCTTGTATGCAAAACAAACAGTTTTAAGAAATAACTATGCATGACACTCATCATTAAGGAAAAAAACTCCTGATTTGGGGGCAAGGGGGAGGAAAGGGGTTGAATCTTCCCAGAAATTCGTTCCTAATGCTCTTATTATACTGGGATGCAGTAGTACAACAGCAGCCTCACCCTGACTCTCCCTATTGCCTGCCAGCACTGCTGTGAGTGGGATTTGTCAGTATGGGAAAAACATCTTCATAAGGCAGGAAACCGAGCTTAAGGAAAAAAAAAGTTGCAGCAGCACTGCAAAAACGGCTGGCTTTTAACAAAAGCAGACTCGCAGAGCCATCTGAGATTCGTTATTCGAGTGCTGGTGGCTCTGCCTTCATGGCAGTTAGCTAAACAAGCCAAAAGCTTTCTGGCTTTGTCATCCCATGTTAGTACGGGAATGTATTTTTCCCCAGTGGTTTAGCGAGGCTCTATCTATTGTTACGTTTGAGTATTCTGGCTTCTTCGGTTTTATTGGTAGTGCACTTCTCTCCTCTTCATTAACTCTGCTTACCATTCTTTGACTCTTTAAACAAGCTTTTTGTATTAGGAAATATATCTAGCTCTTTTGGTAGCTGTAAAAGCTTCCCAGCAACGGCCCACATCGCTCATTTTTGAACAAATTTGAACCTGAGTTTTACATTTACATTCAGCGGTGGCATCTTGCATTTTCAGGAAGAGCTGTTCAGAAGTGCAGCAACTGCAAGCAGCCAGCACATCACCACTCTGGGCCTCACGCAGAAATTAATTGCCTGTCTAATGCAGACTTTCTTTCCATTCAAAATTAATTGTACATTTTTTGATATTATGCTTTCCAGCCCGGCAACTTGAAAGAAAAAAAAAAAAAAAAAAAGAAATCAGCTTCATTTGAAGTAAGAGAATCCCTGAATCCCTCCACATCTGACTCTTGCATCCAGACGAAAACTCACCTTAAGAAATTGTCTCGGTATTAGTAAAATCTGAATCATCTCAGCCTATGCGTCTCCGCTCTCCTATAACCTGATTTATTTCTGTAGCTAAACTTGTAGAAAAGCCACATGACCAGAATTCCAGTGTTTCGTGAACATATTACAATAAAGCTCAAAGTTGAAGAGTTACTTCTTCAACACACCAAAATCATCTAAATGAGACTGAGATGATTGATGTTTTTTTCTATCATCTAGGTTGGAAGAGACCTCCAAGACTGGCTGGCCTGCACTGAAATATCACTTTTCCTAGCTTCAAAGGAAGACAAAAATAAATAAAAATGTGGTTCAGACTGCAAGGGCTTTGAACCCTCCTTCCTTCCAGGTACAGCTTCTTTCTTTCCAGTACGTGGTGATCAAGTGTCACGTTTCCAACCAGAGCAGATGCCAGCACGGCGTTAACACTACAGACCACGACGTGACTGTGGAGAAAAGCATTCTCACAGAGCATCCCAAGAACAGCTCCACTTGTAGATATAAACCCCGTGATTTCAATACTTGTACTGTTTTATGGGATTTCTATTGTTTTTTCCAGCACTTGGGGAGAATCTGTCCTGTGCAGTTTTCAAGATTACTCAAGTCATCACCTCCAGCAGATAGCCCTGAAGTGGCAACCCATCCTAGAAAGGGTTAACCGTCGTTGAGAGAAACCTTCTGTTTTAAGGATTTAAGAAGCTGGTAACAAAAATGCTACTTAATAGGAAAGGGAACAATTTCTAAAAGGAGAAAAATGTCATCGGTCGATGCCAAAAATAAGAAGGCAGGAGCAGATAAAAAGGAAGCAGCTGTTTCATGTTTTAAAGTATCATTTAACTGTTCTGTTTCAAATCCTTCCATCCCCAGCAGAAGATGTCAGTTTGCCCGTTCTGAAAATCAGCATGTAATTGCATGTCTCCAAAAGTAATTACATTCAACAGCAAATTCCATCAGATTAACAAATTGATTTACGTTTCATTGTTTGGTTTAAAGCAAGCCTCTCACCACGGCGAGCGAGATGCAGTGAAAAGGGGCTCAAAAGCACCTGCAGTTACGTCTAAATAAAGGCAAGGGACATCGCTGGCAAACAACTTTGGCATTCCAGTGCCTTCAGAAGCGAAAGAAAAAGCACATTTTTTGGAACAGAAGGGTCCCAGAGAGCTAAGGATGATTATATCTCATCACCTACAACTACTCCTAATTAAAGGTGCATGAGGCACAGTGAGAACCTGGCAGGAAAGCTACCAGGATCACCAGCCTCAGTATGGTTTCAAGCCTACCTAATTATTTTATCAAAGCAATCACTACCTATCTATATGTATTTTATTCTCTTTGGCCAACAACAAAGCCTCTTTTTCTTTCCCTTTACCCTTACTGAGAGCTTTCATTGGATTCACCTGTGGCTTTTGATTACAGAACAACATTAATTTAAAGAAAAGCTGGGAACATCCATGAGCCGTGGCCAGTCCTCAAGGATATTTATGCCCTGTATCAAACGCCTGATGTTTCCTCCAGAGAGGCATCAGGGAATTAGAGTCAGTTATAGACCCTGCTTTTTAACCGCGGTGTGCTTTCTTCGCTCTGTCTTACGACGTGCGCTATCAAAGCCTTTTAGTTAGGCTGTAAACCTCAAAGAGGTAACCCCAGAGAGCATCGCCGCTTGCAATATGCATGTCACCTTCAAGAGGTGGGAAGCCTGAAATAAAAGGAAGGTGGAAGCGTGGGATCCGGCGCTCCTCCAGCTCTGTTGGTAAGCGGAGGGCTTCCGTGTTCCTCACCTGGCAGGAGCAAAGCGTACCCCAAAGCTTTCCTTGGCTGCGTGTCATCCATCACTCAGCTCTGCGAGATAACAAAACGCTTCCCAACACACATTACACGTGGAATGGCAAGTAAAATTAAGCCTTAATTGAAACTGGTGTTATGCTTCGTGCTAATGGCAACCACCTGTTTTATGGGTAAGACCGCCAATAAAAATAGCAGGATGGGGAATCGAGTATCAGAAGAAGAAATTTAATCTAAATCTGCTTTAATGAAGGAGATTTCCTTTGAAAAATGAGAACTTGGAAGGTTTCAGTATTCAACTGCTGCTGGACACAAGAACGGCGCAACATTAAACTAATGATGATAAAGATCAGAGTAAGAGCTTTGCCTGAGGATTGTGAAGTCGTTTTTGGAATGTAATTCCTGGCACTTCACAAAATATCAGCTACTATTTCCCACTTAAATAGCCACGTTCAGCGTTAGGGAAAATCAGCCTGCTTTACCCAGCCAGAGAGCCCTTCCTTACAAGAACCTCAGTCTAGTTTATAATTCATCTCTGCTCTGAAATACAGCTGACAACAGCAGCATATGGCTCCACATGAACTTTGCCTACATAATAACACAGGAAATATCTACTGGCTTAAGAAAGAGACACATTTACACATAATTGCCAGCTCTGCAAAGCCAAATAGACGTGAAAGCAATCTGCTTGCTTACATTCCTACATACATTCTCAGCGTATGATTGTAAACCAGTGGGAGCTGTTTTACAGGTCAAAGGAGGTGAAAACAAAACTATCCCAGAGCAAACTGTTCAGCGGCAGTGAGAGGCAGAGCAGAAACCTTTTGATGCACAGGAATAAACAGAGCCTAGCCTGTTCCCTAAGATTAACCAGAAGAGGTTGTAGAAGCATAGCAAAATTAGTAGCCACTGGTCTAATATATGAAGAAGTGGCACTTCTGAAAGCTTCATCAGAGTGGAATCGTGCTTCCCCACCTCTTGGAAATCTTCCTCAACCGCAGCTCTAACTGGAGCAGGGATGTGCATCTTGCTTCAGAAGTCAGAGGCGGTCACCCCGGCAATATGTATGCCAGCAGTAAGTTAGCAAAAGCACCGTAAGGCAGTGACGGGAGAGCACCAAAGGAAGGGAGCTCATTACAGAGAGTGTCATCCAAGAGTCTGCGTGTAGAGTTTACGTTTCGTTTGCTGGGACGCGGCACGCTGCCTGGTTTCTGTACGCACAGCAGCAGGCGAGCTGTGTAACCCGCGGCCGTGCAAGCGTATACGTACAGGTTAGTGGCAGTCATCTGGCGTGGCACCGAAAGGAAGCAATGCGAATAAAAGGCTGATTTAATTACAGCACATTTCAGACCGTCCTCAATTTTCAGCTCTGCCATTTGTAACAATTTCTGCGCTTGAACTTTTGGCAGCTCCTTGTAAAGCAGCTATCAATTTAACAGAGATGAATTGTTTCCACCTTTGGGTTCACCATTCACAATTTCGGCAGATGAACTATGCGGCAGTTCGACACTTTGAGTGGGTTCACAAATATTTTCCCATCACTGTAAACAGCATATTTGAAATATCTAGAATAATTACGACAACACATTATGCGACTGAATTAAGCTATCCACACTCCATTAACTTTCTGCGTAGAAGGGAATAAAGCTTTAGGAGAGCCTATATAGACCCGCAGCTCGGAAATAAATCCGCTGGAGGAACCCTGAAAGAAGCTTCAACAGCCCATGCAGGAGTTTGAAAATTAAAGAAATGTAGGCAGCAGAGGCAATTTTAGCTATTTTTCTATTACAGCCTCTATTAAATCAGGCTAGAAAGCAGCAGTTTCAGTGACTTGAAAGTTTCCCACCCGTTCTCAAATACTCAGGAGTCCTGAAACAGTGTAAGATGCCTAACGCTGTTGCAGAGCTTCACCAAGCATCCCGTGCAGCGATGCCACGCAGCCATGGTGGCACTTTTCTGAAGCCCAGCAGGATGACGAACTGCCAAACAAACAACGTACAGCAAATATCCAGCGAGATTTTTGCAAATAGCATATTTTGTATGCAAAAGGCTGTAAAATTCCTTCACCTCTTTTTGTCCCTTGAAGCATTTGGCTTATAATTAACGTTTAAGCGCATTCAAATTAAAATACTTCAACCAACACAAGAGAAAGAGAGGAGGCAATTGCCAGTTAATGATACAATTACAAACTGTTTTTTTCCTTAATCAGCTCCTAAGCATCCTACACGCACTCAGCAAGTAGAGATCAATGCAAAAAGCTTTATAGGGAGGGATATGAATTCTGGGAGAGTACAGTCTAAAATCAAATGGGACAGAATTTTCATGAAAACAACAGTTTGGGTATGAAACAAGACAAGAACGTAAGTTTATGTTTAGTGAGTGGTAGAAAGCACCAGCAGGACTAAGCTGTAAGGGGACAGAGAGCTCACAGCCATAAGGAGGGGTGGAATTTGGCTGGATTAGCAACTCCCGTTTTGACCCACGGTGCATTCCCGAGAGGGACGCACTTACTGGGATCTGTTCCACGGAAATATCTGCTGGTTTAAGCACTGCTAAAAACCTGCTCGCATTAACACAACTATCAGAGTTTCAAATTCTCACCACTACCTGCTTGTCAGATCCAGAAGTTCAGTTTCAAATCTCAGTGAGCTATTTTCATCTGTTTCACCCTTTAAAACCTGTGAAAGTGACTCCAAAAGTTACCGTGCTGAATTTCCGTGTTCCATATTGCAATACTCCACAGCTTTTTGTTATTATTTTTTTTTAACTCTATGGCATCTTTCCTAGCCTAAGCTACATTTTGAATTCATAATCAAGCAGTTGCAACGCATTAAGAAAACACATCAAATAGGCGGGGAGGGAAAACCCTACCACGTTTACACGACTGGTTTAGAGAAAAACACCAGTAATGTCCTTTCAGAAGAGGTGCAGCGCTCAGTTCAGAGGATGATAAGGCACATTTGAGGCAGTGCTTTCCAAGCAAAAGAAAGGGAAGGTGAACAGCTGTGATTTGCACAGCACTTCTAAAGTCATCGCGGCGGTGCCAGACTAAGTGCATTAGCAGAGAAGAGCTGCAAAGCGAAGAGAATGGAAATACGGAGACGTTTTTTGACGATGCCTTACCTGGGTTTTCAAGAGAGCTTGGCAAACTAAGATTTTAAGGGAACTCCGCGATGTAGCTTTCATAACCGGAAACCGTTCAGACAAGTTATTAGGAAGCGGGTTGCTGTTTTGAAGGCTCCCTACGTTTTGCAGCCGTACTTCTTTAACAGAATAATCATTTCGAGTCATTAAAGCAGGCAGGGAAAGGCATCCTAAACCAATACACTTAACAAAAAAAATCCAAACCGAAGTGGTTTTGAAGAGAGGTGGAGCAAGAAGGAAAAAAAAAAAGCCAGAATTCAGCACTGGCAAGGACACAGCTATCTCTAACACAAAAGAGCATTTATACTCCGAGTCCAGATTCAGTAAGGCAACAAGAGAGGGAAAGAGAGACAGACCTCAATCAATGGCTTCAGAATAAGGAAAATTACATTCAGAAATAATAATGTGGATTGTAGCTTAGCTGCTCTGCAATAAAGACTGTCAATTTCTACAGTTTTCTTTTGTAACATTTCCAGTATAAGTAAAATCACTACTTCTACTGTATCTAAATGGAAAACAAGTCAGGGTAAGGAAGCATACAGCACATAAAACAAGTATTTATTATACTATTCAAACACAGAAAAAAAATATATATACGCACACTGTCTGGATATACTTTTCTGCACAGGAACAGACCAAACAAAACGCGTACGCTGCAATATTTTCAAGTATTTTCCATCAGCTGTCTGGCAGTAGCAGAGTTTCACCGACTTCCTCGCACTTCTTATATTGAAAACACTCTAATTTTGAAAGCTAGATTGAAACGTGTTCTGTGGCTGCAAAAAAGCTTAAGAATGCAACTGCGATGAGCAAAGCTGTAGGAGGCAGTCTCCGAGATAAGAAAAACAGTTTGTGTCCTGGCCATACTGCAACATGTAGTTTTAATTAACAAGTCTGCTTGCCCTGGAGGACTAAATCCAAACTGCAGAGGAAATATTTACAAAAGAGCTAAGAGAAGCAGTATGGGAAAGGCCTGAAGAAAAACTCTTCCCGAGAAGAAAGGAACAGAGGGTGGGGGCAGAAGGAGCAGCCAGGAAAGCAGAGTGGTCACGAAGCGAGCAGTCACCCCGTGGCTCTACCTTAAATCTTGCAGCGAACCCCAATCAAGGATCAATTGCTAGGAAGCCTTTGTCCCAAAAATCCATACCTTGAGTTATCTTCTGTTTCATCTGATTGAAGATAAACTTCTGCAGAGAGCCCAGACTTCACAAAAAAAAAGGAAAAGATAAAGCAAATAGGAAAGAGGTGCAGAAAGGACAGGTAGGAACATAGATTGCAATTAAGGGCAATGGAGGGCAGCTCAATCCACCAGGGAAGATTGCACAAGACCTGAAAGGACCCCTTGAGTCCTGGAGGCAAAACGTATTATTTATTTATTTTTTAATTGCATTTTCCCTTTTCCCTAGTTTTTTTTTTTTTTTTCTCTGTGGAACCGTAACTTTTTATAACATCACCTCCTACTCATCAACTGGTCTGAAAAAATTACCAGGATGGTGAGGAGGGAAACGGAACGCTTAAGTAAAGCAGCACCCCGGGGCGGCGTGAGAAGCGTAGTGTCGAACTACGGTGTCTTAGCAGCCAGTGTGAAAACGTTTTCATGTGGCACCAAACCTGAGAGCACAGTCACACCAGATGGAAAATGGACCAAAAGCTCAGCATCACACCAGCCACAAGCAAATCTATTCGGCTTCAGGCTCTTCGTGACGGAGACGGGGCAACTCGCACGAGTAGACCTAGCAAACACCAAGACCTTGCTGTTTGTCAAACTTAAGACGTAAAACACGGACGAGCATCGCAAGCATTGTTAAAAGAATGCAGGAAAAAATTGGTTTCGTGCACAGCCGGATAAGCAAGACTGTGAGCAAGGAGGGAGGAATGCCACGGAGAGCCACGATGGGATCTCCATCCAACGGAGGTGCAGGGGGGCTGCCTGGGGATGGACAGAGGCTGATGGCAGTGATGATGGTTGGATATTGCTAACACGAGAAAGAGTTGAGATTTTCCACACCAACAGGGTTTCAGAGAAAGAAGTCAGAAAAATGTCAGTTTGGGGAAAAAATGTCTTAGATATGAACTGAAGTGCATATGTTAATAGCAATTGTAAGGAATATACTCCGGGCTGTGCTGTTACTGTCAGGCTTCTGCACAAAAAGAGCCTCTCATACAATAAGAGCTGATGCTATTTTAGCCTTTGTTTTGGCAAGTAACAAGGACGTTAAGAAGATATAAAAATTACTACGGACTGAGCGCGCGCCAGCACATTCAGATTAAATTAAGGATAAAACAAGGAAGGTGTTGTAACGGAATCAAAGTTCACTCTTTTTAACAGCGAGAAATTAAAGAAGACAGTAAAATTAAGTGGACCAAGGAGATAAGGGATGGGGAAGCAGCCATCTAAGTATTTCTCTCAGGTTAAAGATGCAAAACTATTCGAAAGCTAACTCAAACCTAACCTCTAAAAGGACATTAGGAACAACTAAAGAACCTACATATTACAGAGAGGATGGGATTCATTAGCAATGTCTTAGAAGCCAGCAAGCGGTACAGAGATAAAATAAGAACTGCTGAATGTCAAGCTGTGCCAGAGCTCAGCAAACAATAAACAAAATAGCAAGAGATGTTTCAGCCCTGCAAGTAAAGGAGACCATAAAGGGAAAGTGAAGAGGATATGCTGTAAGGGTAGGCGAGAGATTAAAACCCATCAGCTATATCCCTTAAACTAAATTAGAGCTTTCATTAAGGACAAGGACACTGAACGTAGGTGCAAGGCAAAGAGCCCAATGGGAGCGAGGTTATAACAAGAGACGCAACCAAGGTGGATACAAAACGCAAATGTTTTGGTATGTTCCGAGTGGCTGAAAGCAAACAGCATTCATCCCGGCACTCCAAAAGAAACGGCACATGAAATAACGCCTCTGGTAGCAGCAAGGCTGTTAAAGCAATCTACCCAACTGAGCACGGCCCCATGGAAAATGTAAAACTTGTATTTAGAGGAAGAGGGAGAATCTACATACTCGCGTTCCCAAGACCTAAATTGTACACAAAGTTTCAGAACGCGGTTTGAGTGCAAGAACTGAAGAAGTAAACAAAAAAATTGAATTCACCAAGAGAGCTGACAATGGTAAAGTGCGCTGTGCCGACCCACTGTTTTCTCTTTCTAAAAAAAAAAATAAATTAGTTTTGTAGACCTCAGAAGTGCAGCTGAGCTAATCCAGATTTCCTTATGGCTTTCAATACAAGGCTATGTTGGAAGAGTTCCTGGGGAAGATACAGATGGTGAGAGTCACAGAGGTTAAAGGGGACAGAAGGTAGTTGTTCAAGGATGATGTCTGGACAGGCTTTGACCTTTCAAAGAAACACAAAACAGTTTGGGTTGGAAGGGACCTCAGAGCCTCCCCAGCCCCATCCAGCCTGGCCTTGGGCGCTGCCAGGGATGCGGCAGCCACGGCTCCTCGGGGCAGCCTGCCCTCATAGCAAGATATCCTCATTAATGACACAGACCCCAGAAAAGTGTGCTAATCATACGCTCTGCTGACAAAGTTGAAGGGGATTAACAGTAAAAATCTAGGAAAGAATAACAGCGAAGGAAAAACTAGACCATCTTTAGGGCTGGCAGTATTATCCAGTAACAGCAGCGGGATAACATTTTACGATGCTATTAGGGACTGAGAAGAATTTTTGCTCTCAAGGCTGGGAGCTCATCAGGTGGCAGGCAAGGATGTATAAGACCGGGGTGTATTAGTCCGTATTAAAATGAATAAGGACTATTAATCACTGCAGCCATGAGAAGGAGCAAAGCAAAATACTGCCATAAAAGAACCTAGAAGGGTCCATAAAGGACCCAGAAACGCGGCTGTACAAGGAAACAGTGAGACCCGATCTACATACCCTTAAACAGGGCTGACCAAAACTCTACAGGTGAGATGATCCAAACGAGCACAGAGGAGAAACTAAGGAGGCAACTGAGCACCTGGATAACCTGTTTCAGCGAGGGTTCCTCTTACTTAAGCCAACAAATCTGAAGGCTGAGAGAAGAGATGAGCTGTCTGAACATCTCCAGGGAAGGCAGGAGACCTCGCTGTCAAACAAGGAGATGGAGGAGATGTTCAAGCTTAGTGACCATGCTGGCATTGGAAAAGCATGCAGAAAGTCTCTGTAAGTACAAGTAGGGTGGACATTAGACTAAGCACAGTAAAGCTTAAGGGACAGGAATCAGTACAAACACCTACCAGGTTCTAACACCCAGCTTTGAGCAAGAAATAGCAAAGTAAATAATTCAGGGTAAGGTAGGTCCAGCACTGATTGTGGAAGGCCAACAGTCAAAACTGATATCAGTCAACGTACAACCTGTAAGTTACAAAATAAATTATGGATTTCTTTCTGACAGCTCTGATTACCAATTTGATAGATGAGATGCCTGAAAATTTAAATAAATCATCGTGCAGGTGCCTGACTCTTTGCACAGGACTTCACTTGCTCTACTGAGAGCTGCACTAATTGGAAAACCATGAGCCTGCCTCAGCCGCTGCTTGTGTCACCAATGACATAAACTTGCAGTTCTTGCAAATCCCTTCACATCTAAAACTGAGGACCTGACAATGAACTAAGACTTTACAACTGGTCAAGCAGAAACCAGAGAATGATTACCAATAATGTAAGTGGTATTACAAGGAACAAAATCTACCAAAAATACGACGTCTCCTAAGCGTTTAAAAACCACCCTTTACCAGAAGGTAAAGCAGACATTTCGCAAGTATTCCTAATGTTTTCAGAAAAGTTCAGGAAACACCATGAAAAATATTTCCATAGCCCAAGGGCATTTTTCCAGGTGGAGTTCGCTCAATATTGTGATGTGTATTATCTTTGCTGGAAGTGACCCCAACAGTGAGTTTCTGCACCAGATATGACTGAAATATCAAGTAAATCCTCGTGAAGTTGCCAGCTTTCATTTGGTAATTGGTTAGATTGGTTGAATAGGGGTGGAGATTGATGGATGCCTTTTGTTTGTTTGTTTAAAGAAACTCAGTCAAATGTGGGAATTCAAATTCATCAAATATATAGAGCCTCATTTCAGAACTCTGTTCCAGACCCAGGAGTTGCTTTACCCTTCAAAGGGACCCTGTATCACTCTGAGTACACCGTGCGTTGATACCTGGATTAGCCCAGAGCAAGAAAGTGCCCAAGGCTGCTCTGAATTATTAGCTGCAGCAGCAGTTGCAGAGTCTCTGTGATTGCAGTCTGTGATCTATGAGCGTTTTCATGATCTACCAAGCTTCATCCACTGCTTCTGCAGCATTAGCATTAGCATCAGACAGTCTGACACCGGAGGCAACGTGTGTGTTAACTGACTGCACCGAATTAAGGGAAAGAACGAACTCAATCTTATTCTGCAGGTAGCACCGGTCTTTGGCAGCACAAGGAGGAAGAGGGATGGCTCTCCAGCTGTGCCTTTAAAGAACACGATGTTAAAAAGAGACGCTGAGAACATTTGGGTATTCTCATTCTGGGCTTGTTTTTTGGCTGAGTCTTTGCTGCTTTCCTCAGCATCAAGATGTACACCTTTAAAGCCAAAGCCCTGATTAGAACATAGCCCAATTAATAAGTGAGCATCCCACTTTACTTCAGATCACATTTTCAGATCCACTGGGTTGAGTAATGCCAGACAGCAACACCTTTGTGTTCATAATCAGGAACATCGAAACCCTTTCTCTGCTGCAGGATTACACTGAGAGCTGGTTCCAAAACGATCTGCAGCCAATAACACAGGCTCAGGCAAGGATCTCAGTGAAGTAGCTCTTTTATTCGTGATAGCGATGGCAGGCATCTTGCAAGCACGAGCGCACAGCAAAAGTATATCAAAAGCTTATACTCCCTATTATCCAACGCCTCATTCCTCCCCTGTTTCCTCATTGTCTGAGTACTACAGGTTCACAAACTACTCAACGCTTACTACTATACCATATAGGTACAATTTTATTTGACCAACCATTAATTTCTCCTTTTCCTTTTTTTTTTTTTTCCTTCTTCTCTTGTGACTAGAGGGCCCGTGATGTTTTGGTTTTACTCATTTTGCAAGTGCTTGTCTTGTTTTTCTTAGCCAGCCTCCTTATTTTGGAACAGCAGGACCTTCCACTGTCACCTTATCAGCTTAATATTCCCCGCACCGTTACGCCTGCGCAATTACTTTTGAATACGCAAGGTTAGTGAAATTTTCCACTGCAAAAACACAACTTGAATTCTCACAGTTTGGAGAACAACCAGATCACCGAAACTGCCACGTTGCTCAAGAGAAACAATATACTTTTAAAGAATTGTACGCGTGTGAAGAAATCCTACCTGTATTTTTATCGGCCAGGTGAAATTGCTGACGTAAACAAAGAAAGTGATGTTTGGATTGTTGCGGAAATCAAATTTCTCATTGGAGAAGCTGTCCTTGTATTCTTTTATATTAGTTCTTGAAACAACTGGAATTTCCTCCCCAGCCTGCGTGCCAGCTGTTTTCAAATGTTAAGAAGTAACAAGAAAAGATGTTTCAATGCATATTTTAAGCGACAAATAAAAAGAGCCAATCATCCAGAATAATAACGCTATAAAATTAACCATTCATCTGAACATGACTATGTTAAGCTGCACCGCACCATTAAAATCACTGTATGCCAAAATATCACGTTCCTAAAAATTAAATGAGCTCCTCCACTGTTTCCAAAATACACCATTAAGATGGAAAAACACAGTTCCTTTTTAACATTTTACTTCTGCCCCCAAGCCTAGCATCAAAGAGCATTACATAGCAAGTTCATAGGTAATGGCAGACGTTTCCTCAATTAAATTTACATTTGTCAAAAACTGATAACTGAAGCAAGGGAGCAAGCAACTTAGATCATGTTAATTTTACCTGCAAAACTTGTTGACCAAGTAATATTGAGGTTGAAATTTTTAGATGCATTGATAAACATGTCCAGGTCTCTGTTTTGCTAGGGTGGGAAAAGAATAAAAAGTATTTTTTACTATAAGCGATTTTACTGTTTTCTAGCAAACCTTCACTGACAAAAAATCTTGGAATTTGTTATTTACGTGAAGCAAATACATCAAGCATCATCACATTAAGCAAATGACAGCCTACAAAACTATTTCCATTTTCTGAAAGCAGTATTCTCCTCCCCAAGGAAAGCATAATAAAGAACAAAACAAGTCATGTGCATAAAACAAGAAGAATAGATACACAAGGTATGTGTTGAACAGCAATCAAAACTAGAATTGCTCAGCAGTTGTTTAAACAACCGTAAAAAAATCAACTGTGGTTCCTGTGAAATTTTACCATGAATATTTGAAACTGCATGGCCAAGCAAAGCTGAAAAAATTCTTGTTGCTTTGTGGAACTGGACACATGTCACGTTAAAAGACCACCTCTGGAGACTCACCCTACTGTAAAACTCATCCTGTCCTTGGCCAGGAAAAGACAAACGTATACCCAAAGGGTGATGTTTAAAGAGAAAGTAGAGAATTTACCTCTTCGGGTGTCGCTACGAAGTTGATGGCTGTGTAATAGCGATCATCCTCTTGAGAAAGGCTGAAGGTGAACTGATAGTCAATGAGAAGAGTATCTGTAAGGAATGCATAGAGAGAGTCACCCCACGTCTTGGAGCAGAACAAACTTCTGCAAAGCGAGCCATACCATTACAGTACAGCACTCCTTGAGCACAGCTAGGAGTTGCTACGCTGCTATGAATGAGTCCAACCTATGCACGATCCCACACAAAAGGGACACACTCATCCTTGTGAAGTTATGCCTAAAGGGCTCAGCTGGAAGGTGCTTACCTTTTTCAGACTAGAGCCTCCAGTCCTAATCTGAACGACTGTTCATACACATACATTGAAAAAAAACCATGCCAAGACATTTACTTTTTCCATACTGCAGTACCTCCACATTCTTATGGAATACTAGTAAAATAAAATAGTCTCTATAATCCCCGTTTAGAAGGGGATTAAGTTCCACACCTGTTAAGTTTCTGTACACCAGTGGAGTATACAAGGGAGGATGTCTACGTAGCAGCTGCTTGGTCAGGATCTAGCCCCCAACCTGCTCTCCATCACATGGCAGGACCACCTTTTGGTCTGCCAGTGTGCCCCGCTGCTCATGTCTGATTAGGTTTTGGGTATCATCTCTGGTAACTACAGTGCACAACCAGCTTTGGGGATACATCGGTATCCTTATATTTCAGTATCCTTTTCTTAAAGCACAGTGTTCTGACCTGTACACAGTCCCAAAGCCATGCAGAGATATTCCAAGCAATAATAAATACGAAGCTATACAGCAGGTAGTATTTTTCTCTTAATGCTCTCCCTTGTTGGGTAGACATGGGCTAGACAAGCCTCTGATGTATACCTACAACTTTTATGAAGCACTACGAGAGAAATTTCCAAAGAAGAAAATCAAATGAGCCTGAAATCGTATAGCACAAGGTTGTTCTTGCGAGAGTTGTAAATTTCTTTTCCCCCTTTTTGTCCGCTTTACCAGCAGTGCTATTAGCACCAATGAGGTGGGTCATCCTTGCAAATAGATTATCACGAGATGTCATCAGTGTCCTTGCTTCGCTACGCAAGCAGACTTGAAATTTGTTAAATAGAGCACGTTGCCAATTTCTGCGTTTCACAAAAATACTATCTGAGACTTGTACCTTTATGTAATTTAAGATTATATCTGTCCACGCTTGCCAATGTGCTGATTGCTAGTATTTGCAAATAGAAGCTGGAGAGTTTCCATTAAGTACTCTGAATCTTGGCAACGTATCTTTGAGTTGCACAGGAATCCAACTGTTCATTTCAGAGGAAACATGGCGATTTTGAAGCCTTACCCATTCTAACGTGGAACAAAATTTAAAATGAAAAATAAAAAAAATCATCGTATTTGGCACTAACGAAAAATCTAAAAACATGCCTTGATTTTTACTTACTTAGGTATATCTCAAATTATTTTCCAGAAAACCAGATTTCTTTTCAAGGTCATGTGGAAAAAAAAAATCAAATATTTTGTTCTGAAAGTTCCAATTGCAACAAAGACTGTATCGAGAAGAGTGCTGGTTTTCTTTAAACAATACTTTCGTGAAAGCTGAAGTTTTCAAAAAGTATTTTCTAATCCTATCGTTAATCCCTTGCATTTTAAACTGATCTGAGGCAACTGAATTTTAAATATATTCCCAACGTCATACATTTGTTATCTACAAACAAAATCCCAGCCATACTCACAGTAACATGTTCCTTTAAGCGGATTTCCCTGATATCTGTTTTCAACTTCACACCTAAAGAAAATAAATATTTTTAATTAATTTTTTTCAGATCTATTTATTCCCAGCCACTAAAAATCATAAACCGCCACCTGTTCCAATACAGTACCCGACTAAAAATAAAAGATGCAGGTCTGAGCTGTACTGAGTTTCTTAAGAAATTATGTAAATCTCCAAGATCCCTGCAAAACAAACTATAATGCCATTAAAATAAAATACAAGATTATGGAAATTAACTTCTGCATCCACTTGGAGGGTACTTAACAGTTCTTCACAATGGATGGAATTGGATTGCTACAGTCAAAACCTAAAGGTTCCATTTACATTTATGTCCGTTTTAGGATTTAGTCCTATGAACGTTTACTCATGTGAGTAACGCTTCAAAAATAAACCTGGCAATGCAATTATTTGAAATGAAATTATTTCCACTAAGATGGCATTAAAAGCATTTCTGTTATGTTACAGAGAAACCTCCAGCAAATTTGTTGCTCTGAAATTAGCTCCATTAGAATGCTTGAATGTCAAAGTCTTATTTCAGATATATTTATATTCCCCCAGAACAGGGACTGAAGATCTACCAATTAAAAAGTAACTAGGATATAGTAAAGGCTTAAAACAAAATGGTGTGCACAGTTCGGGGGGCAGGGGCATTATTTTTCACCCCATCCATCCTGCATGACAGTTGAAACGTTCTTAAAATAGAAACCTTCGGGAAATCATTTTGTTCATGTTCTCCCCCCCAGGGGAAGCACGGCTGGCTGCACAGTCAATGAAGTTAGTCAACTGTCAGCAGGAAGAGATGAGCAGAGACATCATAAATACAGTCATTAAAAAATGTAAGGGGTTCCACGCCAGTATGTGCGTGGCCTTGTGATTTCAACTAACAAAGTGAAAGGAACTCACAGTTGACACTCGTCTCCTTTTATTCCCTTGGTGGTGCAGAAACATTTCCCCGTGTTCGTGTTGCAGACAGAGGCATGGCCGTTGCACTTGCAAGCTGTTGAGCAGAGGGGGGGGGGGGGAAAGGATGCAATGTTGAACGAAGGAAAACAGATTTGAAAGCAATTAAGTCCTTTAGATGCCAAACGGCGATACATCAGCAATTAAAGCGTACATGGAAACTCTTCTGGTACTCTGGTTCCTTCTGCTAAAAATAAAGCCGTGTGTCAACGCGGATGGAGTGCAGGTTGCAGGACTGATGTTTTGTATGCAATCACGATCCAACTGGGCTCTTTTTTTTAGAGTCAAAAATCTAACTTCCTCTCGTGTTGCTAGATAGCACTAGGGATATCGTAACTGGTAAGGAAAAGATAATATTTGGAATAATTTGGGGCTCGCTAGCACATTTCGCTCAAACTCAAAACTCTTGAGAGAAAACTGTGATCACAATTTTTTGTAAGTAAAGCAAAGCTCTTGGTGCCTTTAGGGCTGTTTCTAGAAATAAATAGGCCTTTGAGAAAGTACTGTCATCAAAGGAAGTGCATCTGCAGTGTTAAACCTCTGGTGCTGAGAACACGATGTCCATGCTGAACGCACGTTGCAGTGAGTGCCCCAGCGCACTTTAGAAATAGATTTAGCCTGGTCTCACAAGCTGGATGCCCCCCGGTCGTGGCTAAAGCAAATCAGACAACAGCAGGTTCGTGGCATGCCCAGAACAGACCAGCTCCGTGTACTCTGCAACTGCTTGAGATATGACCCCAAGCGTGGCAATGCGGGCGTACGGGAGATTTGCTTCAAAAGAGCGCTCCCGATTCAAATTAAAATGCTAATGCTGCCACGCTTCGAGACCTTTATGCATGAGGAAGTAGTGGAAGCACATAAAAAACAAAACAAGACAAAGTTGTCTTTGAGGTAATCTTGACTCTAATTAAAATAAGGGATGGAAGAACTTCCAGGTGGTAGGTGCCTTTCAGGAGCTGTTCTGCCAATGATCTGGAAGATGCGTTCATCTGGAGCTGGGTACGGCAGAGCACGCAACATCAAAAGGGAAAGAGTCACAGAATCACAGAATTGTAGGGGTTGGAAGGGACCTCAAGAGATCATCGGGTCCAAGCCCCCTGCCAAAGCATATAGCAAATTGCCCACGTAGGTGTCCAGACAGACCCTGAATATCTCCACAGAAGGAGACTCCACAACCTCCCTGGGCAGCCTGTCCCAGTGCTCCGTCACCCTCACCGTGAAGAAGTTCTTTCGCATGTCGGTGCGGAACTTCCTGGGCTCCATTTTGTGGCCATTGCCCCTTGTCCTGTGCCCACAAACCACTGAGAAGAGGTTGGCCAAATCCCTCTGTCTCCCACACTTCAGGTATTTGTGGACATTGATGAGATCCCCTCTGTCTTCTCTTCTCCAGGCTGAACAGCCCCAGGTTTCTCAGTCTTTCCTCACAGGGAAGATGCTCCAGGCCCCGTACCATCTCTGTGGCCCTCTGCTGGACTCTTTCCAGGAGATCCCTGTCTTTTTTTGTACCGAGGAAGCCCAGAACTGGGCACATTCAGAGTCCATGAAGAGGAGATCCCTCAGTGCTTGCTGGAAACAGAATGCTTAAAGGCTGGTGTCTCCTCATTCAGAAACAGGGAGATGAGTCATAATATCCTAGGATGGTTTGGGTTGGAAGGGGCCCTAAAGCCCACCTAATTCCACCTCTGTCATGGGAAGGGCCCCTTGCCCCCAGCCCAAGCTGCCCCCAGCCCCATCCAGCCTGGCCTTGGGCACTGCCAGGGATGGGGCAGCCACAGCTCCTTGGGGCGGCCTGGGCAGGGCCTCAGCACCCTCATAGCGAAGAATTTCTTCCTAATATCTAATCTTAACCTACCCTTTCTTAGTTTTAAACCATTTCAAGGTATGTGCTACAATACTCTCCATCCTGAATACTCTTGCCCACCTTGGAATTTATTTATGGATCCTTTTGATGTCTTCTTTGTATCGGCATGTAACGGGAGCTATGTTGTATCAGAGATGCTTAACTGTGCTTCTCAGATGTGGATGAGTGGTTTCCTAGCAGCAACACGGAACAAAGTATGAAGAAGCATAAAGGGCTATTGTGGAAACAAGTAGATGGAACGGAGATTTGACAAAATAATTGTATTCTGTGAAGCAAACACGCTTCTCATTAGCGGCACTAAAAAACTAATTCTTAATCCTATTGAGCATGCCTTGTACTTCCTTCTGCTTTGAAAAACGTAAGCAGAAATTTGTTTGAATGTTCAACATGAATGCACGCAAAGATAAGGAGAAATTTCAAGTTTCCTGTTGTTTAGATGAAGATCACTGTATCTAGAGCACTAATGCTTGGACCTTCCTCGCTCTGCTCTTTAGCCACGTGTTTATTGAGAAGATTTAGCACTCAAACATCTCTATTTAAAGCAACGACCTTATTTACCCATTTTCCTATGAGCCTCATTACTGGCGATCATTCGCTGAAGGAGCGGAACGTAGAGAAGAGAAATGTTCTCAAGGCTATGGGGTTTGGAAAGAAACTAGTAACAAAACATACTAAAAACCCTCAGTGGAGTCTGAAAGCTAACCCCCAGAATCTGATGCTGGAGCAGAGAGCCACGATAACTGGAAATGGCTTTTTGACTGGGACTCATGGAAAGAACCTGAATGATGAAGCAGAACCACCCCGCAGCGAGTCTCCTTCCCCCTTCTCCAAAAACCATGGGTCACGGATTTGCAGAGAGGGCGAAGGGGGTCACCTCTCCTCCTCCCGTGTTTGTGCTGGGCCAGCACCCTGAGGGCAGCACCCACCCGCCTGGCACCGCGCTTCCACGCCGAGTGCTTCAGCTGTCCTCCAGGCAGCCCGGGGGAAGAGGCAGCCCCGTGCCACCAGCGAGCGACCCACGGGGGCGTCGAGCAGCGCTGCCGCAGCAGCGATCTGATTCCAGGCAGAACAGCGCCTTCCGTTCTCTTGCAAATAAACTCCCTTATCTACCGCTGGCATATTTTCGTGGGGAACTTTAATCAGAAAATTCAAAAAAAATAAAAATAAAAATCCTGAATGCGGAGAAAGCACCTTGCAGCTATTTTTACATTTGATGTGCTGCATTTCCTGCCCTTCCTGATTAACACCGCTCCGCGTCGGGCACTTCCTAAAAGCGGCTGCTGAGCAGCGATTTACCTGCCATTTAGTTGTTATCTGCCCGGCTCCACAAACACCAATGCCTGTGATGATACGCAAACAATTCTTCCGGAGGTGACTGCAGTTTGTTAAAAACTCTTAAATACAAGCGATACAGCCAAGTTCACCCGCCCTGGTGGCACGGAGCAGCAGGAAAAGGCATCTTATTGCATCCAGCCTGTCCTTCCTTGTCCTCCTGGGCTTTCCAGGTGCATCAGCATCCCTTCCAGCTCTGCTCAGCCTTGCCTGTTTGAAAGGCTACTGCTGTCCCTATACGGCTGCTCGGCCTCCTCGTATCTCATCAGAACTGGAAAATACCGAACACCGACGTTACACCAGTACGGAGTCTTTATTTTGAGGATATTTATGATCCCCGTGTTGCTGGGGCCATTGGGTTGGTGCTGCAGATCTGCACAAGGACTCTCATGACGCGTGCAAAAGCACAGATGCTTGTACATCAGGATGGAGCGCACCGACAGCTGTCTGCGGCACAGATACGACCACGGGCTCTCATCCAGAGCAGCACACAACACTGCACATACACGCCCAAGAAGAGTGGGATCGGCACAGCGCTAATGGGTAAGAAAGGAGAGACCACAGCTTTGAGGAGAGAGAAAGCAGGAGTTTGCTTTGCTGCCCATCAGCTGATCCTCATCTGAAGCATTTCCCTCTGGAATCCTTTTCACGGAGCAAAGAAATGACCCATCGCCAGCAGTCACTCCGGCTGCATCAGATAGGATGATTTCCTCTCGCTTTCCCCCTTCTGATCCATGTCGGTCTTTCTGCCCAGCTTCCTGCCTCCCTCGGTCTTCAGCCATCCCAGTAAATAGCATTAAATCACAGCAAATTAAAAACCTGGGCCCAAAGCACTTGAGAGCAAAGCACTTTTGACATGAGCTACTAGTTTCATCAGATAGAGAATGAATGCTGTTCCACAGTCTCTCAACACATTTTCTAATTTCTTTTTCAGGCATCTGGATGACTTTAGCCTATCATTCGTTATCTCAACAACAAACTATTTTTGGACAATCCTCGTAAGAAAGAGTCCAAAGTAACCTACTCTTGAATTTCCACACGCACAGAAAAGCAACAAATACGAAAAGGCACATTGTGATCCAATGATTAAACCTGAATGCTCGGAGTAGGATTTTATATTTTCTCATGCCAACTCCGTCTCAGTGTATTCATTCCCGCACTTCAAATTATCGTCATGCAAAATGAGTTTAAGAATATCAGCAGTATTTAATCTTGCAGATAACGTTTTGAAATAAAGTGTCAGAGACGCACCTTTTCCTTTGTAGCAGTGTCATTGTGCTGTCATAAACTCATACCCCAGCTACTCCAACACCCTTTTCTCTACGCAGGGCACCCTTCCCCACTGCCACCCATTCAGAGCGCAGCTGCTGACTCCCACCTTGAACTTGCAGTAAACAGATAAATTTCCAAATACTTCTTTCCTGGGTCGCCTCCATACTAGGAAGGAGCAACTCAAAGTCTTCAATGCCCCTTTATTAATGACCTTCATTTATTCTTCCAGGACGCATACACACCACCCGCACTCATGTCACAGAAGCACCGTTACTACTCTCACACCAGACAACGTTATTTCTGTTCTACCTTCCCCACCGTCGTGTCTAATTACAATCACTCCACCTAACCAGATGCCATTAAAGCTCTTTGAAGCAAGAACCATCTTCCCTTATCCCCCGCTTATCGCCTATCCCAGCTGGATGCTGGTTTAAAACTGGTGTCTCCATGCGGCAACGCTACAAAACTTGCAGCAATTCTGAACAATATTGCAAGGTTCGAGGACAAAACTCCAAATCTCAGATGTTTATTTCTCCATATTATCAAGGAGAACTTCATGGGTCCTTCAAGAAAGAATTCTTTCCGTTTTTTTAAATGGACGTTACACAATTGAAAAAGTACTTTGTGTCAAAGAGACCCAAACTCTTTGCAAACCTAAAATTCAATTTTACAAGGGATCACTTAATCCTCGACTGAAACCCAGCCAACCCCTCAGTGAAATATGGCGATCCTTTTATGAAGCAGACATCTATAATAATAAATGCACAAGACATTAACCAAATGTAATAGAATGCAGAATTTAGATAAGCAGAAATTTGTCCAAGACGTTGGGATTAACGCTGTTCCTTTTCAAAACAGGACTGTCAAACACTAAGCCCATTTCTCAGTGTGGTCATTTGAAGTTTACAAAGGCGGGTAAAAATCATCTTAATGTCAAAGAATTTCATCAAGCAATTTCTGTATCTTTGATTTGAAGAAGCAAGGATTGTGCCTTGCTCGCAGGAAAGAAAAAATGTATTATCAGGCTATAATTTCAGTTAATATAGTAGAGGAATGAGTGAAGAGCAAAAAAACAAACATCAGAGACTCCAGCAGGGGAAGACTTAAGACGTCACTTACGCTGGCACGTTCCCCCGTTAGTAGGATCGCCGTAGTAGCCAGAGATGCAAGTTTCACAGTGCTTGCCAGTTGTCAGATTTTCACACTTCTCACAGATGCTTTCATTTACACACTTACTGTGCCCGTTACACTGGCAGGCTGAAGAGAAAAGAGAAGGATGAGTATTTGTGCTCAAGTACAGCATGTCACATAGCATTTCAGAAGTCTGTGCTCCAGAGAGCACTTCATACAACTGCCGAAGAAGCTCTTGCAGTCTTGCTACAGATAGGTGAAATCAAAGAGAGGCGTGCGCAGAAAACTTGAAATTTAAAGCAACGCACGGTAAGCTGAGCTCCAAACAGCTGCGTGAATATTGGACAGACCGGTCTGGAAACTGCAAGTGGGATAGGTATACAAGGAGGAATGGGGAAGAGAGGTTTTAGCAGCAGTTCAGTAATTTTATTCTATATATTTAGTGTCAAACATTTTATTTCAGCGTCTCCCTAAGCATTACTAAGAGTTATCCAACTTTCAGGGAAAGAACAGTCTTTTCTTTTTAAGAACTCCAAAAACAAGTCACTAAATAAAAGTTAAAAATTGCAATTAAGGCTTGAAGAGAGAAAACATCTCACTAGAATAATGCATGGATTAGGGGAAAAAAAAACATAGCTAAATCTTCACAAAGCAAAACTCTAGAGCTTGCCTTACCTTACAACTTCTTGCATCTCAAAACGTGTTATTTCTCATGTGTCTTCCAAGCTCTTTCTCTCCCCCCACGTGGGAACACAAACATCACGAACTTCTTATGAAGTCGCTCGCCTTGCATTTAACTTTTGCTACCGGTTTTGTCTGAGCAGTTCAAATTTACTCATTTACCTGGGCACTGAATAAAGGACCAGTTGTACTTGTTGTCGGCAGGACACATGCTGACATTAAGGACAGGCTCCAAGCTGTGCTTCCCTGTGGCAGACGGGGTTGGCATCTTGACGGGACCTCGATAGGAGCCTTCGATGCACTTGCCCTTGCCGGTGTTGCTGGGGTCGGTACACCACCCACAGCCCGGCTGCTCCAAACAGTGAGCGCACGTGCAGTAGCCTGAACAGTTCTCAGCTGTAAAAAAAAAAGCAAACATCAAATTGTGACATAAGTCACTGCCTTAAAACACAGGGAACAGTGAAAGCAGAACGATTTGCATATCTTTGGTGACCTTCAGTATTTCTCTCCCCGAAGTCTGTAAGTATTTTTTCAGAAACTCACAGCAAGAAGTGTATCTGTTCGTTTCTAACAGCACATTTATTCCAGAATCTAAGATAACTACCAAGACTGAGCCAAGCAGTGACTTATGAAGCAATGCAATACATATGTAAGGTTTTTCTAACCAATACAACCCATCAAAACCAGAGCTGAATGTTCCCACCTACAAAACATCTCTGCTTGATCCACAATGGGCCAGACTATAAATGAGCTATCCGGAAGCAAAGACTAAAAAAAAGTCAGTTTACTTGTTTTGACTATCTTTTTACCGTGCATTTTATTATCACACGCTACCATTTCAGGTTTTTATCCAAACCTGAAAGCACAGAGCAGAAATACAGCACCCATCTTAGGGTGCTCAGAGGGCCACGTGCAAATCTGCCAGCAACTGAATCGGGGAAAATGCACTGCTGCCCTTTCCCGGCTCCTTTCTCACGTGGGATTGCACTTCGGGGATGACAAATTCTGTATACGTGCAGAAGTTTTTCTATTCCTTTCCAAAAACCATCTTAAAAAATATGTAATGTCACAGGTTCCAAGGGTGTGGGGGCGGGCAGGGCTCCCCTGTCCCCAGCAGGGCCCCCCCCGGCAGATTCTGTGTTCCACGGAGCAGAATTGCTATCTCGTTCGTTAAGTGGGCAATATTTGCCTTTAGAACACAAACAAACAAAAAGCCACAGTAGTAGAAAAACATTTTTTTTTTCCATTGTTTCAGCCTACTCGTCTCCTGCCTGATGCTTCCTCCAACTTTTGACCTCTGGCAGCATGGGAAGTTCCCACTCTCATCTTCAAGAGTCACTTGAAACTAATTTTCTCCATCTCTTGTTTTGCAACACGCTGTCCAGGCTTATTCTCAGCAGCTTCCAAAAGTTCACAGAGCAACTACAGGAACTCAGAGTGCCCAGCATCCCTCCTGTGGAGCACACACGCTCTGCTGCCCCGAGAACCCCGGCTGTCCTGCCTCCTCTGCCCACACATGGCTCCTAAAGAATTCAACATAAATTAATTAAACAAAAATGTCCAGCCACGTTTTGAATTTCTAGGCTATTTTCCTCCCGGTGTGAAAACAGAAAGCAACATTTCAAAGTGCCATAAATCTTTTACATTTTCCTCTCCTCTATCTAAAAAGAGAAAAAAAAAAATCATTTATTTAAAATCAGAAATCCCTACTGTGGGATATTCACTGACAAAACTTCACTCGTGTAAACCGTAATTTGGATTTGATGAGCTGGTATTAAATTAACATGGCTCAACATACGAATAAAAGAGATACAGAAGATATGCAAGAATAAGTTAATCACATGAAATTATGTAGCAGCTTTAATTTGAAGGCTAGGGATTCAAATAATGAAGCAAGTACATCTCCCTCTGAAAAAGCTGAGATTTCATCGTCTGAGCTGAAAGTCTAGACTCTCTGCTATTTGGTTGAACTGATAGTCCCTGTAATCAGGACCCAATTCTCTTTAACTCTTCCCATGACACAGAGGATACTGCAAGACTGAGCTGCATACTCCAAGCTCCTGGGGTCATGGAGTTGTTATTTTTGAATACAGCTGTGCAGGAAAATGGACGTGCAGAACTCTGCCAGCAAACATCTACAAATGCAAGACTTCAGCACACCCGCTAAGATCACAGAATCACAGAATCGAAGGGGTTGGAAGGGACCTCAAGAGATCATCGGGTCCAACCCCCCTGCCAAAGCAGGTTCCCTACAGCAGGCTGCCCAGGTGGGCGTCCAGACAGGCCTTGAATATCTCCACAGAAGGAGACCCCACAACCTCCCCGGGCAGCCTGTTCCAGTGCTCCGTCACCCTCACCATGAAGAAGTTCTTTCACATGTTGGTGCGGAACTTCCTGGGCTCCATTTTGTGGCCATTGCCCCTTGTCCTGTCCCCACAAACCACTGAGAAGAGGTTGGCCAAATCCCTCTGTCTCTCACACTTCAGGTATTTGTAAACATTGATGAGATCCCCTCTCAGTCTTCTCTTCTCCAGGCTGAACAGCCCCAGGTCTCTCAGCCTTTCCTCACAGGGAAGATGCTCCAGGCCCCGTATCATCTTTGTAGCCCTCCTCCAGACTCTTTCCAGGGGATCCCTGCCTTTTTTGTGCCGGGAAAGAAGATGCAGGAGCAATTACTCACGTGGACAGCTGCTCATGGTGTACCACTCCATGCACTGCCCGTAGGGGAAGGAGGCCACGTAGGCGTTGGAGTCCACGCACTGCTTCATGTTGCTGCACCACATGCACTCAGAGCTGCCGCTCGTGCACTCCCCGCACATGGTGCGCAGGGCACAGGGCGTGCGGCACTGCTTGGCGCTGTGGTTAGCTGCGGGCAGGAGGGCGAGAGTCAGCTTTCTCCCGGAAAGAAACAGGGAACGAGCCCCTAGGTAGGTTATTCAGACTGAAATACAGTTCAGTATCATGGGCTTGAAACATTTTGTTTGTAAATATGGGCAATGCACCAAGCACTCTAACATCATTTCTCTTATTGTGCATCCTCCGTGAGTGCTAATGCTTTTAAGGTGGACAGAAAACAAGTTAAATCGTATCGTAACTGTGATCTTTATATTTCGATAGGTTTGTTGATGTGGTCCTTCGCCATTTTCCCAACCAAAGTGCTGGGAATCACAGAATTAGGGAACTCGGAAACGACTTCCAGGGACGGGGACTCCACCACCTCCCTGGACAGCCCATTCCAGTGTTTGATGGGAGAAGCTCCACGTTTTAAATTAGCACACTGGGATGTGCTTTAAGTTATTTGATCGGTTACACACATAAAATGAGTACCGAAAGCAAAACCAAGGCAGGAATTTATGGTGTGAGCCAGTGCTTGATCATCAGTTTTAAGTGACTGTTCTCAGGCCGTAAAAACAAGTCAAAGCTTCAAACAGAACAAAATACTCTAAGATAAAGACAAAACGTTGAGTGAGGATTCCACATTCATGACCTGCACCCTGCAATTCCACAAAGAACAATGTAAAGTGGTGCGGCTCCCTTACAAATATTACGTAATCAGCCAACTTTCTGAAAATTTCAAAAGGCACTAATTGGTATTCAGAAACAACCAACTATAACGTAGAGCTAACAGACCAAGCCATTTTAAAAAAGATACGTGGTTCCAACAGAGCTAGAAGACTTCTCCCAAAAGCAAATAGCTCCTTTTTCAAAGTTCTCATATCTCCACAGTGTCTCGCCCAATTAATTTCAAACTTTGATAAAATCCTCCTCTGGCTATGGAGCATGGCAGGGGAGGAAGGGGAATTCAATTGGAAAGTAGCTTTTATTTATTTATTTTTAAACAGCAGATTGCTCCATACCATAATTAACCTAAATGTCACATTCAGGTATGCAATGTAGAGAAAAATAATTAAACTCTAACGTACTTTAAGCATTTGAGAGTTAACACTGTAAGTGTAGAGCTATTTATAAAATGTCCAATTTTGTTTGAAATAACCTACACGAGACATTTTTTCAGAACCACTTTTCTTTGGCAAAGTCACGAAGCAGCCAGCTGTAAATATAATGAATGGGATCCTGTTTACTCTTTAGGAAATATAAATAGCTATCAGTCAACCTGCCCACCACGAGACAGACTAGCTGGAGCTACTGTTACCTGCCCTTTCGCAGACGCTGCCGTTGACTTCGTTGATACACGTTGCTGCCTTCAGTCCCTGCTGGGAAGGCTCAGCTAAATAACCACAAAATCCAGCGTCACTTGGTTCATCAGGGAGCCACTGGAGCAGGGTGTTTGTGAAGGGAGACATGTCCTCCCAGCACCAATACGACACGTTGATTTTCCTCAGTCCAACCCACGGAGTCAAAGTTTTGGACTAGAAATAAAGGAGAATGGCTGATTTAATACACAGCTTTATTACCTTTGGTATTAAAAGAAAATAAGCATCACCATATAATGCTCTTAAGTAATTTTGACGGCTTTGGTGTTGCAAAAACACGTGACAGTCATGTGTTTCTCTATAGCATTTAATTCAAATGGCACTGAGATAGAGAAAACCTTCTGGAAACTCCATTTTTTATTTTTAAACTACATTTCTACTTATCTCTACCAGGAGGAGCACAGGTCAACCAATCACACCGGCTAACTACGAAATTAACTGCGAGTCGCTCCTTGTATGTTTGTGACTCCTATAAATGGCTAGATACTTAAAAAAGACCTCTGGAGCTACTTTGACAAGAGGAAGAAAACTAGCACTTGCCTACATCATTTAAATAATGCAGTCTACCTATCCTACAGCTTGCTAGGAGAGCTCTGCTGTTTGTTTGTGTGGATATACGGGGGTGGAGGAGGGAAGAAGAGAGAGAGCAGGTCAAATCCAAATGAGTACTGCTCCACTGGCAAAAAAACAGAAACAAAAAAAACCACCTCGGTACGAAAAAACGCTAGCACAACTCTTTCCACTGGCAATTTATTTTTTGGCACAGGTTTATTCTGGGGAGAGGCATTTTAACTGTATTGGTACAGTATGTTATTTTCCCGTTCCAATCTTCTCTCCAGCAAAGTGCTGCGGTGGCACAGCTGTCCCAGGAAGGCTTCAGACCCTACATCTTCCCTCGCTGCCATATAACAGCCACCTACTTAATACTACTATCTACTCCTAAGCACTTAATACTGCTACCAGCTACAAAGGGCTAATAGTCTATTCCGATTTCTAGGGCTCGCATTGAAAGGATACCGTAGAAGAAAAAATGGACATGATTTTTTTGTTTCCTCCAGTGTAAAGGTCCAAGCACCATTATGGAAAGGTTGACATGTGTCTTTAGGAACTGACACTACACTTAACTGTTCCTGGAGCTGTTAAGAACCACATACTTTTACAATATCCCAGGCTTGGCTTTCTGTCTTAACAAAAGGTTTAACGAACCACCCTGAGTGAATTGTCCCTTACCCTTTATTGGCTAAAATGAATCCCCTCTAAAACCCGGTAATTGTCGGAGCGCCACTTTAAAATCACAGAGGGGATCAAAGCAGAAAACGCTCTTGTTTGGAAAGGGCAATATTTCTCTTCAGTACTTAAGTACGTTCTTCTCTGAAAAGTACCAATCCTAACTGCCCCCAGTCTCACTTTTCCCCAAATAAAACTTTTCCTGACTGCAGGCTGGAGACCCAGGAGGAGGCACTCTGACACACTGTCAAGCCATGGCAGCTTTGCAGCTCCAAGCAGGCTTTCAGCGAAGCTGCACAGCATCCTTCTTTGCTAGGGCTTTAGCACCACCTACACAACCTGCCCTGAATGCCTCCGCTCTTCCGCAAGCGACTGGAAAAAAAAATATTTATTTTACTGCTGCATGAGGAGGGACAGATTCCAATTCACTTCAGGCTCAGACAGGAAAGCACCTGCCACTAAATCAAACATAAATAACTCCGAATAAGCCAAGCAGGTCTGCAGAGTAAGAAGCTGACATTTTAAACAGTGCTTTCCTGAATGGAATAAATAACTTTAAATGCTTTCCTTTAAACACCTCTGGTGTCCCCAAAGGGACCTTTATTTATAAAATGTTGTGTACATGTCACAGGAGAACCGCTCACACTCCTGTTGCAGTCGTGTATCCCACAAGAGAAATGCGCACGTGACTTCATTACAGAAAGCGATACCTCTGAGGCAGCGTGTATGTTTGTATTTATCTTTCCCATTTACATTCTCTACAATTTCTCTTCAGAGACACCCATAGGGTATGTTGAATTTCAAAAGAAAAATCAGTCCTTTTCAGTTAAGAGGCATGTCTGCTCTGCACAGAGCATTCAATACCACAGCAAGGTCTCTTCCACAGTCAGAGCTTAATTACTCAGAGGACATAAAAGAGAAGCACTCACCGAAGACTGCATCTTCTGCAGCTCCTTTAGAACAAATTCTACTTTTTTCTGGGTCGTGAGAGAAGCCAGCGAAGCACCACTGGACCTGCAGGACAGCTTGGCGTGATCATAGTTCTCCTTCGCATTCGTGATTTTCAAGCAGGAATTGCTAACCAAATGCCAGTTTGTTCCACAGATGTTTTCTGGGAAAAAAATAAAAAAATAAAAGGATGTAAAACCAAGGTGCAATGCCTTCACAACATTCAAAGTGGTGAAAGAGCTCTTCCGCCAAAACAAAGCCTACAGCCCCATTCACAACCAGCACGACTCGCTGGCACGCTCAGAGCCATCTTTGTACAAATCCTACCGAGAAGAAAGCTGCTTAGGGAAGCTGAAGTGTGACATTAGCACTTGGTTATCTGCAGTAGGTAGTCAAAGCACTTACTTGAACATCAAACAGTAAAATCATTTCAGAAGAAACAGTGAAGAAAAGCAAATCTTGCTGTTGGTTAAAGCCATTTGTTCCCCCACAGCTGTAAGGATACCTTTCAACAGACGAGGGTGGTTGTGCTAATTCTGTCCTCAGCACCAAGCTTCCAGCATTAATCCCCATTTCATCTTGCCCACTACAGAAGAAATCCTTAAGCTCTGTGGTACTTTTTCCCCCCACTCGTACCTACACTTATGAGAAGCACAACGGACATTTTCCATGTGAATTTCTGCAGAGCTGACGTCTAGCTCCGAAGTCTTGCTTTAGATTTATCTAACAGATTGAAAAGCTCTCAAGTGTGTTTTTTTCAGATGGGCTTTTTACCCCTTCTTCTTCTCTACGAGAAATTAAACACACCAAGCTCTTCGCCTGTCTCATTAAGAGATGTTTTCCTCGCTCTCATGGCTCTTCTCTGAAGCCTTTTCACTTAGTCACTCTCCCAGGCTAGCAGAAACCAGACCTGGACATGTCCAGACCCAACAGATTTACGAAGCAAAGTCTCTCCATGCCCGTTTCAATGTCCTGTCCATGTTGCTTTTCTCCCTTCTCTACATTTTATTAACCGTCCACGTCAATCACTGAAGATGCTGCATTTCTTTCCCAGTCACCATGAAAAAAGAAGTGACTGTGGAAGGGACTAATCATCAACTCCTCTGAGCTCCCACTGGAAACTCGCTAATAAGAGAATTTTCCTTGTGCACTTAAGTGTTATTTGCCTAACGCGTCCAGTATGTGCCATTCTGGTTTTGCACAATTCTCGTTTCTAAAATTAAATGGCATGCATTATTAAACCCAATACCTTGCAGAAGCCTAATATATCAACAGTACTGCTTTCATCAAATTAAAAGAGAGAGATGAAATACGGGCTAATAATTATACAAATGATCACACTTCCCTTCAGACAATTGGGACTGAAAAATATTCCATCACACTATTTCTAAATTTACTTGAAATAGAGTTTCATACCAAAACTGGTATGATTAAACAACATTATTTATTCCAGTTTAGCCCTAAAAGATCACGGATTTGTTTTAAAAAAAAACATAACTGGGTGAATTTGGAGTTTCTTACACAAACCCAAGCAACACCTACCTGGTAAAGCGATGCACTCCTGATTCCTAGGTTCCCACTGGCAGTTCTGATCCATGGCACAGCTTTTACAACTTGTCCTTTTATTGCAGTAATAGGCAGGGTTATCCTTAGGACAATTCTCATAAGCAGTAATAGGAACCTAAAACAAACAGCACGGGTGAAGATTTTTCCCATCCACACGGTGTCGGTCTGTAGCTCTCGAAGACTAGCACACTACAGTTGACATTTCAAACCTACAGGACAAGCTGTACGCTCAAAAGCTGTGACCCTAGACAGCCCGTAGCATGCATTTAGGATACTCCCCCAGGCTGGCATGGGACATCTTCCTCACTAGAGCTTGATTAAAGGGTTAGGTTTTTTCTAGGGAGGGCTCTAAGAGTAAACCCAAGTGGCTATGGGCCTTGGTGAACCTTCCATCGCACTGGTGATGAAACCCACCTCTTCCCCTGCCCTTAGCCATACTCCTCGCTTAACGAGCAGCGAGTCCCACGGAAAGCCCTCGGACCAGTTTGAAAATACAGCTCTGTTAGCTGTTCAGAGCTACACATGCACTGGAAACAACGAAACAACACGATGCGTAATACCGACGGATGAAAACATCTGGTTATTGGCTATTTCAAAGGCTACATGTAAACTAGAAAAGTAGTAGAGAGAGTTTACCTGTTCCTCTGTGCAGTTGTTATGCATTGAGATACACTGGTCAGTGCACCATTGACAGTTGTTTGTATTTGCTGTACAGCTATAGCAGTCTGTAATCTGATCACATTTTTCATTGTCTACAACTATTAAAGAAAAAAACCTGCATGACCAAAAACAGGCATTTCCTGACAGAGCTCTAAGAACTTGATTACATACAGCAAAAGACACAACCAAACAGTAGCGCCTGGAGATTCTCCGTTATCAGCTTATTAGCAAATCGGATACTTTCATTTGACTGGGCGGACAGAAAACCGCATTCATTTGCACCATCCATCATTTTTAGTGCCCGAGGATCAATAAAAGACAACAGCAAGAAAATGCACCAAGACATTGAAGCCGCGTGAACTAAGACGGGGCAAGCCAGTTCAGCCCATGCACACGCAAACGATGCCAGAGGACATTTCACAAGGACAGCGAGTATCTCCCACCGCAGGCCCATTTTGCTGAAAGCCTGGCCTTCAATTACGTGGAGCATTTTCATGCAAAGCTTGAACTTTCCACTTCATCTTTCCAATTGCTTATCGCCTGTGTTTCGTGAAAATTTATTGTACATTGAGAGCCCATCAAAGCAATGTCCCTTTACATCAATTTCTTTTAAATAATTAAAGGCTACAATCTATTACGGAATCAAGGTTCATATAATTCAATTCAGAGCAATGAATGCATTGGGATAAATTGTTGAGAAGTTGTTGAAAAGTTATCATATGGGAGAACACAGGAATCAGACCTTAAAACAAATGTTCTTTCTGTATGCCCTCACCCAGACAAGACTGTAGAAGGCGAAACAAAGCAACTTGCCTTTAACCCTTCTCCTGCTGGCTCCCTTGGAGAGCCCAGGACAACATCACAGGATCCAGACCCCCTCCCTCACTTGCCCCATGGGTGCTCGTAGGCGAATTGCTGGCTCTCACAAGGTCAGTTCTTAGAGAAACCACCTACAGAGCAAAGGTCCGGGCCCGATTCCTGGCTGAGAATGTCTGTTTGCAATGGGAAAGTAAGCACGGGCAGTACAGTACGGTAGGAAAAGACATGGAGTGAGAGATGCCAACATGCCTATGGAAGAGGTAGGTCTCCCAAGGGCACGTACAGAAGCAAAACCACAGCCCCCCACCTTGAGCTCGTTCCTGTAACAGCATAAAACTACTGCAAGACAGACTTTGGAAGAGAAGTATCCCTACATGCCTTTGGAAAGGGAAATGGAAAGAGGGCGACACATACCTGGCCGGGAAGGACAGTCCTCAAAGACCTTTTGCTGCTGCTCTACCGTCGCCATTTCCCAGGGGACGCAGCCCGGAAGGGTGGCAGCCCACACGCAGCGGATGGCAGGGCCCGCTCGCAAGCAGGCTGTTTCGTTGTCGAAGGCTTCGCATCTCTCCGGGGTGTACTTCAGGATGTCGCTCAGGAGGAGGCTATTGAAGCCTCCGAATATATACATGGTGCTAGACAAAAATGTAAGGAAAGAAATAAAAATTTGTGCCTGTTTTTACAGGCCGTGAGCTGCTGCGGCTCAGTTTTATTCAGGGTGTGGGGAAGGTGCTTTATTATTTTCCAGCGTGTATAAATCCAAATAAATAGGTCTTGCTTAAGGAAGGCACTAAAGAAAAAGTCAGTCAAGTTGCACTGTTACGGAGAAGCCAGAGAATTTCAGTACACGGCTTTTGAGATAAACCTATCCAAGATTAGGGCAAAAATCTAGGCGACACCTGATGAACACGATACAGAAAATGCTGCAGAAGGGCAGGATTCTCCTGTAGAGAAGAGTAGCAAGAAAGGAAAGGAGGCTAACACGGGGGAGACAGTATCCCACCATTAAAGCAGCACTCAGGAACTGTGACAAAACAATTCAATGTTGTCACATCTTGCTACGCTGCTGTGACAAAACCACAGTTATTCTCCTGGCTGTTAGCAACCGAGCAAAGAGCCATTGTGTCAACTGCAGAAAAAAAAATAACAATGTTTTGAGGGTAGAAAAAAAGTGGTTATTGTTGTTGTTTTTGTTTTTAAACCTTCTCTAGCATCGCAACCGCTTTAGGCATAACATCAAATTTCATTAGTTACACAAAAATATGCCACCTCAAAAAAATGGGCATCGATGTTTGCAAATGTATATTTAACAAGACAGCGTAGGGAGAGTTGATGTAGAAAAGTTGATGCAACTGAATGAAAGTTTGGGATGAATAATGAGTATTTTTAAACACTATTTTCATCCCATTTCAGAAAAGACTACGGAGGCTTAACTGTTCTTCATGGAAGCAAATGGACAAGTGGTATTCAGCGTACGATGAAACAGGTAGTAAGATTTTTCAGAGCCAAGAGTATCTAGAAGCACATATTCCTTTTAAAGTCAATAGATGTTTTCTACCTAGCTTAAACCATGCTTTAAATAATATTCCTGATTTAGAAGAAATATCCTCAAAGGGTGAAGGAGCTAGAATGAAACACTAAGAAATACCATGTACCTGAAGACCCCCTCAAACTCAGTTCCACAGACTCAAATACAGCAGCAGCCACTCACCTGAGAGCACGGATATTGTTACAGTGATAAAATGCTTAACACTAAAAATCTCACCTGTGGTTTCACCTAATTTCTACATATCAGGTGGCTGGCAGGTAAGAGCCACACAGAATCACAGAATATCCGAGTTGGAAGGGACCTACAAGGATCATTGAGTCCAACCCCTGGGTCCCCACATGATGCATGCGCTCTGTAAACTAAAATGAATCCAATTTTAAAACCACAAGGGAAAGTAGGATTTCAGAGACAAAAGTTGCCAGTGAGGCTAAATACAGGCAGAAATAGAAATATGGAAAACTGAGATTTCTTTCAAAGGATTATTTCAAGAGCTAGTTGAGTTGAGACAGTTTAGTCAAAGTGCAGAAGAAGGGATGATGGGGACAGGCATCTACTAAGACATGACAAGAGTGAAGATCTGAAAAATTCAGATTTGCAATGGAAACTCAACCCTCTCGTCTTGGCATTCCTAAACACACACACAAACTGTATACAGGGTGCACATACAGACATTTGTATCTCAGCATGTACACATATAGGTGGCAGCAATGTTCACAGGCGTGTAAGTGCAGTGAGGTACGAAAAACGCCACTGCAGCTCGTTGGCGTCCTTACCTGTTGTACAGCAGGGCAGAATGGCCGAACCTGTTCACATCGTGATGGAGACCCGGGCGAGGAAGAACAGACCACTTATTGCAAGCTAGGATTAAGGAAAGATTTATTTCAGAAAAGCACCCCCGGCATCATTAATGACTCAACTTAGGTAGCGCATTTCTTCCTGAAAGATCCCAAAGTGCTTTCATCTACAGCGAGACGATTCTACCCACCAGCAAAACACAAATCTCTCGAGTGAAACAGTGATTTCATAAACTGCTCTGTGTTATCTTCTTTTGCGAGACTGACGACTTTGTCTTCACCCCAGCTGCCACGGCATGACAAAAAGGGGAAAGGAAGGATGCAGTGGCTCTGTGCCATCATCTGGACTGATCATAAAAAATCAAAGTACTTGAACAAGAAAAGTTTCACGGCCTCACGTAGAAGAGATGATTAGCTCTTTGGCAATCACGTGTAATTGAATGGCGGTGACTTGTTTTTTGTTTTTTTTTTTTCATTTACTACTGGAATTTTTCACTGCATAACAAGTTCAGTTTTTATCTGCTTATACGTGAATTATTTGCAATTTTGCCCCAAACCAGTATCACTGAGAACAGAGACTTATCTTTTTTTTTTTTCACTGCAATTATACTCCTAGAGGGTAGATACCCAGGTTTTTAAAAATATTTTTCAGTCATCATAGCTTAAGGATTTTTGGTTGTTTTTCTCTTTTAATATAATGTGAGATTATTCCATCTTTTTCTATTAGCATAACATTTATAAGTCCTGCTTCATTTTTTACTTGGTTTCTCAGGTAATTTCTTCCTTGAGGCAGCATGGAAAAAAAAAAAAAAAAACAAGCTAAGAAACATATAACCCACTGAGCAATCAAAGGAACAAAAGCAGGAGAAGTCAGTCCAATTCCTAGCACTTCAACTTTGCAAGGTGAATGGGATCACCCTGGGGGCTAGCATCCCAGAGGCAGTTGCACGTAATTTATGCATTTAAGGCAGAAAAGTCAATCTGCTGTGAAGATCTACAAAGCCCTGAAATACCTGCAGATTTTTAATACAAGATAATGGTGTTGTTGCATGGACTGTGCCTCTGAAAAATAAACTCCACAGACCCCAACCAGTGTCTAAACAAACCAAGAGAGCAGGGAAAAACAACTTCATTTTTAGCTTATGAAATTTAATTGGAGAATTCTTTGTTAAGAAAGCTGACCCTAAACTACGCACCTGTGGAAACTTTTATTCAAGAGTGATGACAAATAAATAACATAAGACCCCGCTGCTTGGGTTTAACATTTGGGTAAGTGATGATTTGGAAGTTTATTTTTAAATGTCACTTGGTCTGTTTTTGAAGAATTTAACCTAGCCCGGCATCACTCGTGAGACAAGCACGCATGGTTCCAATTTTTAACAGGAGACTTCAGCAAAATCGGACAGCAATTTGCAATTTTTTATCCAGCAAGTTGTGAATTATACGAGGCCAAGAAACATATTTTTCTAGATTAATAAAAGGCCTGGAATGTTTTGCTTTCTAAGCTTCTTTCCCATCTTTACCAGAAGATCAAATACTGGAAAAAATGACTGACTCCGAAACTACAAAGAGTTCTCTCCTTCCTGACTTACGAGTTAAGCCAAGCCTAAAACTGACAATGCAAAGGATTTTATTAAATATATTACTCAAATGGAACGCATATGCTCTGAAAACATCTGAAAACATCTGAAAACATCCAGCCTCTTTCAGTGCTTGGCAACAGAACTGAATTTTTGAAGGGATAAATAGAAAAAAAAATTAATTTCTCTCCCGTGGGGAAGAGAGACGATAACATGAGTATAGCCTATACAAATACCTCGCACTGTATTAAAAAATAATAAAATTGAAAGCGGATTTAGAAATGCAAGAGAATGGTTACTTAAACTACAGGAACTGGATTTTGAGACAGGCTGCCACTGTTCTTGTTTTAGGTACATCCCACGTGGGAGATTTGTCTCCCCGGAGACAAAACTGCCCCAGGGTAGGAAACTCTTTTATAAAGGCCAGGGAGACTCATTTGGGGAGCACGAGGTGCTAACTGGTCATTGCAGGAATAAGTTCCAACCCGGTCAAGTGCCAGGTAAAAGGGTAAGAATAATAAGCGCCGTTATTTTCAGGTCCACCTGATCTGCAAAGCCCCGAGAACCTCAGCACGCATCTCGGCAACGTCCTCACGACACCCAGCGCACGCGGGCTGACCGCTCAGAAGTTTGGAGGGTGCAAGTAAGAAAAAACTGACGAGGTAAATAAAACAAGTCCCTACAGAAACAAGTTTTAATAGTGACAGTTAAAGAGCTGACCTGTCTTTGAGACCTTGATTTGAGACTGAATTTTAATTCTGTTTTTCTCCCATCTCCCTACCAGCACCCTAAGGTGTTCCTGGTTGTGTTCCTGGTCCATTTCCCCTTGTGTTATTCACTGAGACGAGGCAGAGCATGCAAGGAAAGCTGCCCTGCCATAAAGGGAATAATAAAGTGATTTTTCTTTTTTCTGAAGAGCTTTTCTTTCCACTTCCTAGCCTGAGACTCTCCCTAAGGAACAAGAGAACACAGGAGCACCACAGGGTCCCCCATCCCTGCCATGCAACGTGCAATCAATGCAAGCTCCAATTCTTGGTTTTATTTTTATTTATTTATTTACCGTGACTATTTCCTGTAGAAGGAACTGCCTGTTAACCACACCGAATCAAAACGAATGCCACAACTGATGCATTTTTTCAAATTAACATCATTTGTGTTTTACATCTAATAAACAGTTCAATGAGTCAGGGAAGACAGCAAAATGTATTAAGAAAAATCCATTATTATTGCTATACAACCTTAAAAAAAATTATTCTCTCTCGTGCCTGTCAAAATACCCCAATTTAAATGTTTTTCAAGTAAAAATTCCAAACAAACCTCTCCAGGAGCACACAGCTGATTCTACAGGGATGTGGTGCGAAATCAAAGCAAGCAGGGGAACAATCCCTGGAGCAGACAGCAAAATGCCACAAGGATGCCCAGCCCTGCTAACCCAAGTAATCCATTCACTGGCACATTCCTCACACAAACCAGGAGTGCCACCCCAGCAGCCAGTTTACGCGAATATTTCAGGGAATCAATCCTGAGATCCCACATTTCAAGGAGTAAGAGCAGAAGGTAGGATGTGATATGAGCACAGAACGGTGTTTTTCTCCAGCGTGACTTATCTGGAAGTGCATGCACCTTCTTTCATATAATTTCATTTCTTCTTAATGGCTCTCTCTTTCTCTCTCTCAAATAAATGCTGCCCTCTTCTGGCTCTTCAACCTCTTCTAAACTTAATCCTTCAAAATAAAACCCGCCTGTTCAGCTTTATGATTAAATAGTACTTACGGGGACATTAATGCCTATAAAGCACACACAAACTAACTGACATTACAAACAGCACAGCAAAGCTGAGCCAGCCTTCAGTTAAAACAAGAGAATGCAGCGGACAAGCTGAGCTTCGGCAGTGCTCGTTACTATCGTTAGGATTTCCCGCATTTCTCCTACCTCACAGATTAAAACCCGCTCAGAATCTCACTACAGCTTTTTGGCGGAGACGTTCGAACAACGTGCGTTCTATTCAAGACATGTTTTAATGCCCAAGGTTGTGTACAAACCGTCGACCACCAAACTGCCGCTCTATTCGCCTAGAAATCACTGCAGTAGCTCGTTTGCTTGGTAATGTGTACTAAGCTAAATGTGCTTCTCCTGATTACACATTCTTCTGCAGTATGCGTAGTAGCATTTGGTGTGAAACACCCAGCATGTAAATTAGTCTTCTTGAAGACAGCTCCTTGTGAAGCTCTAAGAATTTTTTTATTATTATTATGATTTTTTGCAAGAACTTACCAATATCATACGCCATAAAATCTGAGGAAAAGCACTTAGCGCCGTGGCTCATGGAAGTGTCGTTGTGCGTGTTTCCTCCAAACACCAGCATGGTTCCACTCATTATCACAGCAGTGTGCAGATAGCGAAAGAATCTGCTGTCTTTAAGGATTGTCCTTCAGAAATAAAAATATATGTATTAAGGAAACCGATTAGGAGCTGGCAAAGACAAATGAATCCCTAAATCCAAGCTGAGGAATGATTTGGGCACGTGCTGAAGTAACGTGGAGGTCCTATTTAATTAGTTTTCCTAATGAGATATTTAACAACTTTCACACCAGACTGTTCAATTCCTGTAATTTCACATTCCAATCTGCTTTCTAATTTAGAGGAGAGAAATACATCTATGAAGGCCTCTCTCCAAAGCTATGGATCCTAATCATCAATTCTTTCCTTGGGGATGATCAAGTTTTCACACTAACAGGGCTCAGTCAATTAAACCTGCTGATACGGACGCCGTCTGGGGAGACTCCAGCCCAGGCAGTATTAAATTGATAGGAACCTAAATCATTCTTTTAAATTGGGGATCATCTCTTGTTCAAAACTAACGAAACTATTTCAAGGAAATCTACGCAGCTGCCAACAGCGGAGCCCTGCAGCTTAACACCTGCAGAACTCGATGCCTCACCCGTGATTCAACCATGGCTGGCATTAATCTTATTAGCCACCGAGCTCACCTTTAATCAGCGTGATTAACAGCACTGACCACAAGCGGTCACCCTTTGTTCCCTGCTATTCTGAGAGGATGTGACTGCAGGAAAACCCCGATGTGAGCACGTCTGTGCTGCAGGCATTGGTGTCACGACTTGCAGGCTGTGCTGGTGACACTTCCGCAGACCAGCAGCATCCCAAAGGCAGCAGGTACCCAAGCTGAGACTTTCACAGCAAAATAGCCTGGAAATGGGGCTGGGGACCTGTTCCTAAGGCATGAGCTGCAGTATGGCAGCACACGGGGCTGCAGGAAAATGGGGAGAAACAAGCCTGACAGAATAAGGATTAGGAGACTGCTTTTTTGCCCTTCCTTACCACAAAATCCTCAGAAGTCTGTAACACCAAGAAACCTACAATAAAATGACCAGACGCCTGCTCTGCCGGTCCTCTGGAGGCTGACAAACTGAATGCAGTGAAAGGAGTTTGGTGCTGGAACTCTTTGGAAGAAAATTGTCACGCTTGTGACATTTGCTGCCTATTCAGCCAGGTTTGCCAGGCTGAACGAGGGGATCAAATGAACCAAGAAAGGAAGTGCAGTTATTGCCACGTGCACAGCTGAGCAGCAAGGAAGATTTTTAGAAATTTGTCACTAGTCATTTTACTCATCAGTAAAAGCTCACCAACTGTTGTTGCAGACATACAAGCTATTTTAAACTCTAAGAAAAAAAAAAAAAAACCAATATGGTGACTCAAAATTATACACGTTCATTCAAAAGACCAGCCTCCCATCTGAACGGAGCCTTTAAAAAAACCTGAGAAAAAACACAGAACTGAGGAAAATGTATTTCACCTCCAGAGCTCAAAGTTGTGAAGTTTTGCTAGCGCTCTCTAATAAAACTCACCTCTGGGCAGAAAACACTCACAGAAGATTTCAACTTAAGAAACAAATGTTTCCAACAGTTGCACAGACAGAAGAAAACGGGGTTATAATTGAAATTCTTTTGTGGTCTTAACTGCAGAATGAATTACCACTCACTTGACTGCAGTAACTGTGCTCGTACGCAGAATCTGTACTGCTGGCAAGAAAATCCCATCAAATATTTCTCTCTTCAGCTTTAATACAACAACAGATTAAAACGGATCTCTTGGCTCGTTTACAGCCTTGATTATGTGTGATTATGTGATTCTCGAGTCATAAAAGACATAAAAATAACAGATAAAGGAGCACACTGTCTATCCTGAATGCAAGTAACTCTGTACTACTGCAGCCTTACCAGGGAACCCATCCTCCTTGCCCACGCCGTAACAAAAGGAAGGGGATGGTGTAGAGGAACAAGAAGTACTTACCACATACGGGTATTAACTTCGTATTTGTACAAGTCATCTGCTAGCCTGTACTTGTTGGCACTGAATGCCTTGTAACCTCCGTGGATATAAATTGATTCCGTCCTCGAATCATAAACACTACTGTGGCCATAGCCTCCTTGCACCAAAGCTCCACTTGTCTGTAAGATGCTCCACGTATTCGTGGCTGAGAAATGAAAAACGGGAGAGACAAAACACGGTTAATTTATCTCCATTAATAACTTATCAAGAAATCTGGTAGTGAAACAAAGTGGGTTTCCCTTGACTCAGCTCTAGACGCTGTCTATCACTTGACATCCAGAAGTATTCTCCTTCAGGTAGCAAGTTTCTTGTCAACAATTATTGTCAGGTATTTTTAATTAGACCAGAAACATCTCTTTTACAGTGGTTTATTAAATTTTGCAGACAAGCTAAGTAAACGAAAGATAAAAATGACAGAAATAATACACTGCATTTCAGCAACATGAAAATGAAAACGACAGCACTGTGGCTTGATTTGGAAAAGTACCCAAGAGCACTTTTATTTTACATATTTAAGCACTGAAGCCAAGTTACGGGTGAGTGTGAAGAACACTACAGTTAAAAAATAGTATATGATTAACGGTCCTATTCTGTCATTCAAAGAATAGTATTTATTTGAAGGACTGTAGACATAATATAATGGCAACTGAAGCAGAAAAAACAACACCAAATTTCACACCAAATCTCTGTAGCTAGTGCAGAATGAAACCCTATACAGGGTTCCTAACTCCAGGGCAGATCCAACACGAAAAAGGCAAAGGAATGGGTCAAAAGTGCTTACAGAGCCACTACTTCTGACAATTATGAACACATTCACATTGGAAACTTCCTGTGCTTAACTACATTCTCTGTGTGGCCAGTGGAGCAAGGGATATGCCTCCAGAGAGCCATTTCAGTGCAGCTGCTTCTGGGAGCAGTTTGTTTCATCCGGAGAGCTTCCTACATTTCTCCCCTGCTAATACTAGAAATCTCTAGATCCTAAAATCAGAGTTTGGACTATCCCCAGAGATATGAAGTAAGTGGGAATCCAGAAGTTACTCCCTGTTCCCCTAAGCATTCAGTAATGACTGCGATGGGAGATAGGTGCATCTGGGTAAGTGGATACTTACTCTCAGTAGTTACAACTGTTGTAGTCATAGGATACAAAAACAATTTTGAAAATGTTTGCTTTGCAAGAAAGAGAGGAAAACAAATTCAAATGTCCCACAGTTATCCTGCTTTGTCTCTCGATTACAGCTTTTTTGCCTTTGGGACCTGATAAGCTGTATAAAGCTGGAGGCACGTGGCTGGTTGCTCACTATTTGACCTACACAAACACTGGAATTTAGACTGAACCTCTCTTAAAAAGAAATCAATAGAGAAGAACATAGGCACCTTAGTTTTGCTGTCTGAATATGGATCACCGAAATAATTTTCAAATGTTAAAATGGACACAAAAGGCAGGTAGGGCGCCACTCACCCAGGTTGTATTCCTGGACGTTGCTGATATACCCATAGAGAGGGCAGTGCCCAAAGATGACGAGCATGACCACGCTGCCATCTGTCAAGTTGATGATGTGAGCCGAGTGGCCAACAACGGCATACTGCTCCTTGGCTTTCGGTGTCGCTTGAGTCCACGTCTGCCTGGGAATGTTGAACACCCACAGCTGGCTGGTCACGTTCCCCGTGGCATCTATTTTTCCACCGTACATGTATATATCATCCTAAAAGAAGTTAGATTTAAAATGTGTGTTTGAATAATGCAAGCTGAACCCGTCCCATAGCTTGCAAACGCAAAATGCAGAAGATAGCTGGCAAGACAGACAGTTAAGATGGAAAATCTCGTTGTCTGCACACTGAAAGCTTTGTCTCCCAAATAAATGCATTGAGAAAAAATACAGGACCCTTTGGACAGAAGGGTGACAGGATACAGGATGATGAATAAAATCCTGCCTACTTAAGAGCTAAGCTCCAAAATTCCATCTAGTTTTATTTGCGGGTTTCTCCCATGGATTTTTGAGTCATTCCAAGATGCCTCAAGTGTGTAATGAAGCCCTGCCTTCTTGCTGACAAGATGGTAACCTTGGAAAGGGAAATTCTCTGTTATGGTTGGCTCTTCTTGCTGAGAACCCCCACCTGTCACTGACTATGAACCTAACAAGTGCCCAACTTGTGAAGTTACTCACAGAATGTGTATCGACTCCTTGCAGCTCGGGATTTCCATCTTTATGAGGTTTTTCCACTGATCTATCTGTTTGTGAATGGTGCTGTGTGGAGTTTTTCAAGTGTTTTTAGTTATGCTTAATATAAGCTTCCACAGCGATGAGCTAATTAACAATCCAAACCCAAAGATCAGTAAATAATTAGCTTGCTTCCTTCTCAAACAGACCAGGAAGCCAAAGGCTTTGCCATTCTGCTCTCACGTGGCCTGCACCCACAGCAATGCAGGCAGGTGAGAAATGATGTAAGAAAAGTCAAATCCTCTTCTTTCAGATGCTGGAAGAACAGATTCATAGCTCTGTCACAGAAGTAGATCAGGCTCCAAAAAACCCTAATTTCGCCAGCTCTGCTACTGTGCTTTGAACAATAGATGCCTCACAACTGGACCCTTGGGAGCTCGCTCATAATAATTACATGGGCTACACAAAAAGCAACTGGGGAACCAGAGGAACTCCACCAAGCTCCAGTCATCAGGCATGTCTTAAGAGCACAGTCAGTGAGGAGGAAATAATTAACTTACTGACCTCAATCAGCCTTAAAAAACTCGGAGAAAATAGGGATAGGAGGAGCATGCAAGCAAAAGCACTACAGAATTCCTAGGATACCAGTCCAGGGGTTCTCTGGAGTACAAGCACAGACTGGGATATCCATGCACAAGCCTTTGAAGAAGAAAAGCTTCCCCCAAAGCATGACTGATCTGTGGAAAGGGGTTAGCAGGGTAGGGGAGAAAAGGGAAAAAACAGCTAGGTGATGAATGTGCAGCTCTGAACTTACCTTATGTAATGCCAAGGAATGACCGTATCTCATCTCTACCGAGTTCACAGTGCTGTTCAGGGGAAGCCACTCTTCAGAAATCAGATCATACCTGTAAAATAAAGAACTTGAAATGATTTTCTGAGAAGTTGCTATCAAGTTGCGAAACTTAGCACTTGCTCTTTCCGGAATTGGCTGGAAATTATTTAACAAGCGCCCCACCAAGATGTAAGGACACACAAAGCTTGCATGCAGACTAAAAAAAAAAGGTCCAGTCAAGCCTGCTCTGTTACTCAACATCCACATATTGATTTGCTTTACCCTGAGTTTTCTTCCTCATACAGAGCCAAGAGCTAATGCATTTGCTCTTAAGCTATGACAACTTACACCCATCGAAAACAGTAGGAAAAGGTTACACTAAGCTCAGGTAAGTTCCAATTACTTGATAAAAAGCTGTCTGTGTTTAAAAGACATTTTTAATTATGTCTTTGTCATTCAAGCATATTTTTTTTTCTGTAAACTCGAAATAAGATAAACCCTCTGCCCTGAAAATGGCCTCTGGCTTCTTAGATAAAAGCATGAACTATGTTTGCCAGGCTTAGAGCTGTGTAAGATAAAATCAGCTCTGAGAAAGCATTTAATGAAGGCACGGGTGATCTGTGGAAAAATCAGGCATGACTTTGAAAGAGTAAATTGTGGATGTAATCAGCAACTCCTCTACAAGTATGTGTACATTTGTGGCTCCTCTTTAACTCCCAGTAACTAAATGCACAGCTCACACAGGTCGATGAAAGTGAGGTATGCAGGTAACCCTGGAAAAAAATCCTCTATTAGCTTCTGCCTAGATATGCCAAAATTTTGTCAAGTTCCAGAGGAAGCCTGAAGTGTTTTTATGGGGGATTTCAATGGGGATACACCATTTTTACTTGATATCTTAGTTTCTGATAAATCTCCTGAACAGGTTCCATAAAGGTCATCATCCCAAAACGCCACTCCCAGTTTGGTATCCCATTCCACATCCACGGTCATCAGTATGACTTCTGCGAGGTGTCAAACACTCTGGAGACACACAGCCACAATATCACAAAGGGCTAATAACACCGAAGTAGAACTACCCTCTTTGAATACAAGGCTAGATATAACTTACAAGCTAGCCTAGAAATATATAGTAAGGAGTTGAATGCTGTCATAAGCAGATTAACCAAAAACTCACTGAATATTAGTGAGGTTTTAGTGAATATTACATTTTTCTTGAGCACCTTATCAACATTTTCCCATGTCTCAAACCTGAGTCAAAGTTTTTATTATTGCTGTTTCCCCTTGGAAATGGAGCATAGGGGACAGCACAGCACGTCTGATAGCATTTTTTAAAATTAATTCACAGGTCTGTGTTGGTCTTAAAGTGTGTTACCTAGGTTTATACTCACGCTAAAACCTTCTGAGAGTCAGAATGATTGAAGACATAGCCTCCAACAATCCACATTTTATTGTCGTGGATTACGGCTTTGTGAGATGCTCTAGGAAGTTTTGGAAGAGAATATTCCTCCCGGGTCCAAAATGACTGGTTTGCGGGAACAGGAATTGAACAGCCAGGACCTGGGAAAAAAAGAGTTTTAGAAGTTAAACCTCCTGGCCAAAGTCTGCATTTCAGCTAGAGGTCAGTATCCTGCAGCACAGGTGATGAAGATTGTGCATGGCCAAGTGGTTGATGGAAGCTCTGCTCGCCATTTCCTTGCCCGTGATAGCCATCAGGGATGGACCTGGTGTGCAAGGACCTCACGGGACGGACCTCCCAACCACAACCACATCCTTCAAGCCAAAAAAGGTTTCAGGAAAAAAAACAACAACCAACAGTTCCAGACCAGATGAATCTGTGTTCTAGTAAAGCAGACAAGCCTCTCTGCTCTCTACGCCTCTGATTAGGGCGGCATTGTGCAGACCCTTTCCCACTCTACACTACAAAGGCTCCTTCCAGCATTTATCTTCCTGCCACAGGCCCTTACTCTGAAGCCCCAGGACAACCTGCAGAAGCTTCAGGAGAGCTGCTCAGCAGCACGCTGCAGAAAAACAAAGCTTCATACAGTGCTGCTTGCTATCTTTCTCTTTTTGTTCCCAATGCTGCTTTTGTAAACTGTTCATTTCATGTTTTATCCATATTTCTGCTGCTCTTAAACTAACTTCGCTGCCAGGCTTTCCTTCACAGCTCCCCACGGAGTGGGGCTCCTGCCCATCAGGTGGCAGTAGGAGCTACAGGAAAGGGGCAAGCAGAGAAGCCACACAAGGCAGACGACCCACAAGACTTCGTTCATGTTTCAGATCCCCATCAAACAAAAAAAGCAGCACAGGCCCACCACAAAATAGCTAGCGTGGATCTTCCAGCTCACTGTGGAGGAGCAAAGTCTAACTCGGGCTGCATGTTGTGGCTCCTGCAGCAGAGTGAAAGCAGCCTCAGCAAAGTAAAGAGCTGGATGGAAGCTCTCCCTTCTTAGTGACACCCATCCATACGCCCAGGGCTGCTACAGGACGTATTGAAGAGGCTCAGGCCTTGGGAAGGGAAGAGGTTTATCAGGACAGCCTTTAGGTAATCACAGAAGCGAATCACTGTGTAGCAGAGCTGTGATCTTGATTGCAAGAGGCAGCACCTGCTTCATCTCGTTGAGTATCTACCAGTAAGCCTCCAGTTCAGGAAAGCAGACTGGACTATGGCCTTGAAAAACTCCCAGTTCCTAAGGTAAGCAAACATTTCTAGATGTAAAAAACTTCAGAACAGGAAAGGGGAGGAGAGCAGCTTGCACCTCTTTCTGTTGTGGTCTGTCTGGGGGCTTTTGTTTGTTGGTGGTGGTTTTGATTGTTTGGCTGTTTGTTTAGTCTACAAACTAACCTGATACTTAAGTGAAAGATGAGGAACAGCAGGCCAGGAATCCAGCAAATGGAAATCCACCTTTCCTGTGGATTTATGCACAACCAGGCTCCCAGAAAACATCACGAGGCTCTGAACTGCACAAGGGGTTGTGGCCTTCCAGCTGATTACAAGTGTATTACCCTGAAGTATGTTACCTGTGGCTGCTTTTGTCTGAGAAGCAGGTGTGTTAACCTCAGCAATGGTGCCTCCTCTCTAGGACACTCGTTTTGCCAGCCTGGGTTCTTTCTGCAGCGCGTAACACACTGTATGTTTTTGCAGCGTGGCTGAGCAGTGGCAGAAGTTGTTGTCAGTGCTGTCACTGGTTGTATTTCACAGGAGACTAATTCTAGAGCATCACTCTATCTTTGCAAAGAAAATACTCGTGTTTGGCCCAATTTGTTGCTAAAACTGATGTGGCTGACAAGCACACCTGGACCTGAGAATAAATCACTGTATGCATTCAAATGGGTTAAGTACTGCCACCATATCATACTCAACTTAGCTTTAGGTACACAGGAGCAAGGTTTGAAGGTTGTGTGTTGGGATTTGTGTTTTAGTCTTTATCTGATGCTGGCACACAACAGGTTGGTGCTGCTTTGTACAGCAGCACAGGTGCTTTAATAAACATTTGTTCCCGGTGATGATATGAAACCTGGATGGTATCTGTTGACATGAAAAGCTGGATGAAGTTTGACTCCGTTCCTAGTTTAAGTACTAATACTTGCCAGGCAGAACGGTCTCAAATGCTTCCAAGAAGCACATATAGAAAAGGCATCCTTTTAACAAGAGCTCCTCCGTATTAATCAAGGGACTTACCTTGCCAGCCTGCAGAGCACGAACACGTCTTAGTATCATTGAAGTTGCAGTACCCTCTCTCAGGTGCCCCACAATCATCTGCGCAGTAGGGAATATCACAGGCTTCTCCTTTCCAGTACTTGGCACATTCACATTCAAGAGCGTTGCTGCTGTTATTCAGCTTGCACTCTCCTCGGCCAGAGCAATTATTGGGACACATATTGAAACTGCAAACATCAGAGGAAGAAGGGTCGTCAGTAATGAAACAGGCTCCCAAGCTCCATCTCTTATTAACGAACACAGGAATGATGCTGAACAGAAGTTAAAACAGCAGTTCGGGTGTTTGTTAATATACCAACCAACAAAACAGCTCATCCCGAATCTGGTGTGATGGACCTGCATGCATTAGTTCTGTACATTATCTACGGAGTGCCCTCACTTACTGAGTTAAACACACAACAGCTCAGAAAAATTATCGATATGATTTTTAGCCATTTATAATGCAAATGAATTGTCTCAAAATCCCCAACATTAAGTGAAAAAAAATTAATCAGCGCACGAGGCTTTTGTGATGCCTGTGCAATTTACACTTAAACTACTCACAATCGCACGCTATTCCGGGATCTGTTCGCCAAACAAACACACTTGAGGTGAATCCCAAGCCAAAGATAGGTCTCTTTTGAATCATTTCTGATTTTATAACATTCGCAATGTGATGCAAAACTAGATGCATCCTTGTTGAAGATCTAAATTCTGTGACCTTGTTCTTTTCCAAACTTTTTTTCTTCCAGTCTATTAACCAGCATAATTCAAAGGCTGAGATCACGAGCCAATATTCCCACTGTCGTGCGACAGGTGGGGTCACTGGCTCCAAGACCATGGTTTCACAGCTATTTGTCAAGCAGCTATCTCCACTAGTAACTATATAAAGACCGTTAAACTGAAAAAGAAATAAAGACATCCTTTTATCTTCTCTCCTCAAAAAAATGAGGAGGAAACCTATTGACCAGAACATGCAGAAGAAGAAGAAACACGCAGAACTGTACTTGAAGATTGGTTGAAATGATCAAAAAAAGAGACAAGTTAAAGGAAAGAGATGAGTTAAAGCGACATTAAAACACAACAGAGGAACTTTAAAGGGCAGGTTATTCTTGAATTTCTCAACTGCATTGCAATAGTGCAATACTGACAGCTGGCTGTAGGTGGTGTCGTGGTTTATGATATCAACCATCCTACCAAAATGCCACTGCTGCAGCTGCTGTGTTTCTAGCAACTGTGCAGAAGCTCCTCGTCTTCTGGATGCCCCACATTTTTCAAACAACCGACTGTGTAATTTAAGGGATTAAAAAGGAGAAAAGCACCAAGACTGGTTTCAAAACTAAGCACATCATTTTAAGGAAACCTTTAAATTTTGAAAAAAGTCAGTTGTGATCAAGGACTTTGCAGCTGAAGACAGAAACTTCTTCCAGTTTCACCCAATTAAAATCTCCTACTGCAGCACATACATAATTTGTATCTGTATGAGCATAAAATTCAAAGGCAGCAATCCCCACCAGAATCACGATTCTCCATCTTTGCCAGGATTTCCTCACCGAGATCATTTACTCAAAAACTTAAGCTTTTTAAAAACAGCCAATTTACACTAAAATTATTGATAAAAATAAGTGGACAAAATATACATCAGTGAACAGAAAACACTCACCTATAATATTTCAAACGTGAAATAAAAAAAAAACACACCACCAGCCCTCCAGATTAAGAAGCCAGACTAAGCAATTCAATCCAGGGACTGAATAAAAAGGAGCATCCCAACGAAAACTGTTTGAGGATCCTCAACAGATACAGTCCAGTGCCCCGTGTGAAATATGAACGATTATGCAAAAGCTTTTTTGTGCAGAAGTATCTCTGCAGAATGCATAAAGGCACACAATCTGTCAGTTCTGACTCAGTAAGACCACATAAATCTAGTAACATCAAATAAATAATGGCATGTCTTTCTGAGCAAGCATTTGCTCATGCTTACAGTTGAGAGCTGAAGTTAATGGTGAGCACATTACCGTCATTAGCCACTGTAAGAGTACAGTAGACAATCTAAATTCAAGGATCTACTCATCATCACACACTTCAATTGCTTATTTCAAGACGAGACTGAGGAAAAGAGGAAACCTTTTGCCCAACCTGCACCGTTTATGTAATCTCCAAGATCACTCTGGAGTGGCACTACTTACTTATACGTGATGTTAAAGCCAGTCAAGTTATAGGCAGCGTCACTGAAGAAATGCAGAAGAGCATATCCAGAAGTAGCTACAACTTCGGGCACTGTTTCATTGCTATCTTTCTCAGGAACAATAAGACCGCTGAAAAAGAAAAAAAAAAAAAATGGAAGTTCAATAAAAAGGAGCAAGGCACCAATAGTAAACACAGCATGCACATAAAATAATTGAGAGGGAAGGCATTTATTTGCATATATAATGAATTTGCGTACACTAATCCTCATCTTTTTCAGAGCAGTGTTATCAGACTGGTTTTCTTCAGCAGAACTTCTCAAATATTCAAAAGAAAAATGTCTCAACGTTGAGAGTATTCATACGCAAAACTGCCACAACCTCAAAGGCCTAAGAACTCACAAGACCCTGTCGCAAAGATAAAACCACAACCCACCGGCACCAGTTTATGGAGCTCCCCTGCACGTTATCTGCAGAACAGTGGCCATGTTACTGGCTAAGGAGTCCTACCAAACATTAGGACACTGAAAACAGCACTACCACTGCCCTTGGTGTGTGCGATTTTGGTCCAAAAGATGAAATGCTCGAAGAAAGGAATGCAAATAGAAAACCTCAAAGTAACCAACTTGGCTCTTTTGAAAGATAAATGTACATTAAATGCTCTTAGCCTGAGTAACCCTGAGGCTGTCTGGAATCACAGTTTTCCTTTTCTTACAAAAACCTCATTCCCCTCATATTATTCTCCCACAATTTAAACAGGTCCCGCTCCTGAAACAAGGTGACGTGCTTCAAGACAGAAATTAACGCGTCACAAAGGCATAAAAGCCACTGTACCAGGCAAAATTACTGTCTGTCTAACCCAGTATCTTCCCCTGACCGTGAGGAAGGAAGAAAAAGCTTGGGAAAGACTGCAACAAATGAAGCAAGTACAGAGCATCCTAGTGATGTATTTATCTAGCTTCCAGAAACCCACAGTTCAGGGCCTTACAGACCCAGAAAATGCACCCACGCCAGCACATTTAAATAAACCATTCATCTATGCTTGGAATTGCTTTCTCAACCATTTATACCCTTTTCACCTGGAACATCTGCAGCAGGGAGGTCAACAATTCAGCTCTGCAATGGGAGAGAAAGGACTTCCTATGCTCGCTTTACATCTGCTGCCTGATCGCCCACCAGTGCCCCTTGGGCTCTTCCACTAAGAGAAAAAATGCAATCACCCTTTAATCATCGTCTTCTTGCCACCCACTATTTTTAAAATTTTGAAGTCCGACCCGTCACATCCACGTTTGTTGGCTACCCAGGGAAGTGGTGGGGTCCCCATCCCTGGAGGCACTCAAGAGATTTGTGGATGTGGCACTGAGGGACACGGATTAGTGACGGGACTCCACGGGTCAGGCTGATGGTTGGCCTGGGGGGTCCTCAAGCTCCTTTCCAGCCTAGAGGATTTCATGATTCTACTCAAGAATGGGCACAGTACGGATTGATACGATGGTCTGCCAAAATACTTGAATAAACTGAAAAGGGGAATAAATGTCTCTTGAAAAAAAATGAACTACTAGCTGTTTACCTATTGCACAAGGCAGTTAGTATCTGAAAGGGAATGTTTACCCTGCTTTTGACAGAAGCCTGATAACAACTACACCAAGAAGCCAGTTCCTCCCTCATACAAAAGCCATGAGAACAGCCACAAATCTGAAGTCTACTGAATGCCTTTAAGCCTTTATCTAAGCAAAGCGCATTGTCTGCCACCACCTATTAATAGCCAGCTCTTATTTTTCTGACACAGAACTGTCTTCCCCACCAGCCCCAGTCCTGTTTCCAACAAAAGGCCAAGCTGAAGTCTTAAAAGCAGAGCCCAAAAGGCTGGGCATAGCCCGGCAGGCCGGGCTGCAGGAAGGCAGCACACATGGCGGCGAGGCAAAGCAGAATTTTTCTTATTAAAAGATCTTATTTAGCCTCTTTTTGGACCTGTTCAGAACAGAGAGCTTCCCAGGATGGGTTAAATGCATCTCTACACCTGTGGAAGATGCTCAAAGCTACTGGCAGCAACCCACCCACGTTGCCTGTAGAGCACTTTTTGTGGCCTGGATCTTTCTGTCCCCATGATATGATACGATGGTGTGCTCAGAGAACAACAGACACCCCATGAACCTTACCAGGAGCTTTTGCTATACAATCAGGGGGTGCTTGCACCACGAACAGATGAACATAACCTGTGGGAGGGGAAATGTATAAGCAATCCAACGGCCCTTCGTGCACGACTCAGATGCTGCTGACAAGAAGGCATGCTTCATTTCACCAACACGCCATAAAAACACAGGAACCTCACCTCGTGTTTTGGCTAAACAGCTCCAGCGCATTTGCAGATATGTAGCTCAATAAATATTTCCTTGTGCAAAAGGCCAATTATTTTTTCCCTTTCAGATCTCAAGGATACGGGATTAAAAGGCAAAATACACGGCCTTTTTTTTTCTCTGTGCGTAAGAGGTGCCTGTTTTGTTCTGAAATTTGAGACTTCTGATCTGAAGATGATCTCTCCCCAAAGACCATCTCCCGAAACATCAAAGAACAAAAAGCCTAATAAACTTCTCTTTGCTATTTGGTTCATATATCGTCTTCCTTTGTAATGCAAACTGTAGGACAGTACGCCACCACCGCAGGAAAACAGACATCTGAGTATAAGTCAGGGTAAGGCAAACTACAGCTCGGGGACCAAAGGAGAAAATTCCTTTGTTCTGTTTTATTCCTCTTTGGTCTTATTCTTGCAGCACTTATCGCTGATATTACCGGGCAATTCAGCTGGAAGACCTGCAGCGGGGAGAACAACGGCAGCAAACACAAGCCAAAGGGCAGAACAAACAGCAGTAATGAAAAGAGACAAAATCCCCCCAAATAACCGTCCCTCATAAAATGACCAACACGGGACTAGTGCTCATTTTCTCTTAGAAATCTCTGATTTGGGATTTGCTTGGGCAGAAGGCATGTACTTCCACAGGGTTAGCTCTCCCTCTTCCTTACCATATTTCTCTGCTTTCCTGAGGACAAAGAGCGTGAGAGACCTTCCCTGGGTGCCAGCGACATTTACTGAGACACAGACATGGCCAGACTTGGATAAGGAAAGCAATTTTAGTGTCACGGGAAGTGTTAATAGTAGCTACTGAGTAACGGAGAAAGATTCCTAACAAACACAATGACTTGTGCGACTCCTGTGTAAACACCCTGAGAGGATGATATCCCACCTGTACAAGTTTTAAATGTCCTAATGAAATTTAAGTGCTAGATTAAAGTAATTTCGTTCAGAGAAAGCCATGAACAGAGCGCAACAATAACTATCAGGTACTTGAACGCAAAGGTCAAACTTTGAAAAATGTGAATAAATTAGTGTGCACAGCATCGTTTTGAATAAACCAGCGCACAGAGCTTTGACATGATCTGCCACAGAAAGTCTTGTAGGCAGACTCTGAATGATAATGGATTACAGACAACTTCCTCTAAACAACAATCCAGAATCTCTCAGACAGCGGCCAAGATTAGCCTATTGCACAACGCACCATTCCTCTCTCGTTTTAAAAGCTTTCCAACCATTTCACAATCATCACTACTCCAAAGCAAACAAATACTCCTACTCAGCTAAGTTGCCCAATGACCCCGCTTCTGAGAAGTTGAAAGGCAAGCCCGTTTTGCCCTGAAATACTCCTATTTTGTGCGCTGGACTTGTAGAGCCAGTAGCAGTCAAAACAACCGCTTGGACGCCCAACTCCACTATTGCCTGCACCGCGCCTTGCTCTCTTCCCACTGCACCATGTAACAATGGGAATTAGTTAAAACAAACGACATCTCCTCTATTACTTTTCCTTCATTTGCTATGCAAGCATCGCAAGGAGCGCGTGTTCATCCTTTTCTCTTGAGACACAACCTGCCAGCACAGCAGAGATGAGAAGCGTAAGGAGCGCTGCTGCTGCCTCGACAGAAACCAGCCAAAAAGATGGAGCTGTGAAAGGAGAGGGGGGAAGTGCAGAATCCAGATCACACAGAAGCGAAAGGATAAAGGTGACACCAAAACATTGGTAAGATATTGGCTTGTCCATCTACTGACATGCAGTGCAAAATCATTCTTTGTCTTTTTAGTGTTAAGTACCGGGATTCATCTGGGTGCAAGTGCACAAAACCACACCTTATTACAAAACGCTCCGTGCATGTCAGCCACGCTCACAAGAGCGAAAACAACAATAAACAAACCCAAAATAGAAGTTACAAAAGATGAAAAACAAATCAATGCCAAAAAAAAAAAAAAAAGCGGGGGAGGGATAAGGAAGCAGCTCAAATTTCTTGTCGTAAAGGAAAAGCTAACGTTCTTGTGCAACAAGATGACTCCGAAAAGCGGAGAACATGAACCAAAAAGCCTCAAGATCACTTTTTTTGCCATAATAGTGAAGAAGTATTTTTAAAGTAAAAAACAAACGATTTTAATATCTAACCCTGGTCTTTCTATCCACGATACTGGCCATGATGCTAATGGCTGTTGTTATCATTTAATACCTGTGAGGCTCAGTGCAGGATATTTGAATTAATGGAGGAAAAAACTACAATATCTATCACAGTTTAAGAGAAAAGAAAGAAGAAACAGAGGATGAAGAACTTTCTGTTCTAAACTCTTCACATATCTCTGTTTAACTTACTGGATTTATCTTCTCAAAACCCTGAAAGAGAAACTCTTTGTCCACCTTGTCAAACTGATTTGATGTTTTCTGAGGGGATTACAGGTTTAGTGAACAGAAGCAGTTCTGATACAGCGTATTTACATTTCTCTAAGAAATCTGACTTCCCACCACAAAAACATTTTGATTGATCGATTCTCACATGTTCAAAGCATCAGCTGGCTCACTGGCAAGCTCACGGAGTTGTAAACAGGGAAACATCATCTGTAGGTAAATTTCTAGCAAAATCCCCAATACATTTCCTCTTCAACTTGTATCAGTTTTTTTTTTTTCAGTCAGTACCCTGAAAGGTGTTGTGGATCCAAAGAAGGCAAATAGAGCAGAATACCAGATACATGGAGGACACACTGCTGAGACATAAACCAGCAAAATGTACCCTGGGGTGCACCAAGGACGATATCGCTAAATGGTGAAGGGAAGGGATCGTCCTGCCCCACTCTGCGCTGGTGCGGCCTCACCTCAAGCACTGTGGGCAGTCTGGGCACTGCAGGAGGGGAAGACGCGTGAGGAGCGGCTGAAGTCACTTGTTTTGTTCAGCCTGGAGGAGATTTTGAAGCTGAGAGAGCAACAAAATGCCAACATTAACCAGTTGCTTTGTCACACGGAGCAGGGACACCCATACTCTGTTCTCTGCCTATCCACACAGCCCACAAGCGCTGCTTCTTCCTAAATCGGTTAGGCCTCTGGATACTCCCTAACACAAATAATACTGACTTAAAGTGTTTTACACCCTTCTCAGTATCGTTAATCCTCTTTAACAACCCCCCCTCCCCCCCCCCCCGCCATGATGAGGTGATAATTTGCTCTAAGCAATGTAACCAAGCTGACTGCAAGGTGTAAGCAGGGCTTGCAGCTTAGTTCAGGACGGGCACTGAGGATAAAGCAGAAGCAAAGCACAAGTATTTACATGTGCCTGTGGCAAAGAAATTGGGGTTTGAGGGAATAGAAGGAAAACACGCTGCAACAGGAGCGGGAGAAAGAGGGAGGGCAGAGGAGATGCGACGTGCTTATACAGGGAAGGACAAGAGTTCAGAACAAGAAGTTTCTGTCTAACTTGGTGAGGAAGAGCCAAGAGCTCTCATGAGACTGTGCTGATTCTAGTTGGATGCTCCCAGTAGGAAATACAAACTGGAACAAGTCCAGCTGATGGCCAGGGGCCTAGCACACGACCTGTGAGGAGCGAGGTTTGCTTGGCCTAAGACCAGAAGGCTGAAAATGGGGTGAAGCCACCTAAGGAGAGACGAGCAGAGAAGGCAGCACCAGGTGAAGTTCGCAGCAAAAGGACGTGAGGCAACTGACAAGTTGCACAGGAAATTCGGATTAGAGATTAGGAAAAGATTATTTTTTCCCGTGGGAGGTAAGCGCTGGAGCACTGGCCCAGAGAAGGGACGTCTGTCCCTAAGAGCTGCCCACAACTTCACTGGACAAGAACTGGAGCAAGGGCCAGATCCAGCTCCCAAGCCAGCCTTGCTTTGGTTTGGGGACCAGATCAGAGACTTCCAAGGGGCCCCTCCAACCCAAATCATCCCACGTTCTGTGCCCAGTCCCAAATCCAGGCTGAGAAGTGCCACATTCACAGCAATTAGCCAGACAAAGGGGAGCTGCTCCCATCTCCCTGAGAGATCCCATGCCAACACGGCAGAGCGGCCAGCTCAGCAAGCGACCATGGGGTGGCCGCCACCACCTGCCACCACGACCCACCATGTGGTGCCGAGCGGCCTGTGAGGGGCTTCAGAGATGCCTCACCAAGCACGGACCCCCGGCCAAAGGTCTTGCCAAAGAACATCGGTTTTTGAGGAGGAAAAACACCCCGTGCTGACCAGCACGAACTGAAGACATGTCCAAGAACAGCTCCAGTAAATGTTTAACACAGAGTTGAAAACGATGACGAAGTTCACAGACGGTGAGTGTATTTTATCCGCTTCGGATCTCTTTGCTCTGTGCAGATGAGCACGCTGGATTTTTATTACCTCTGCGTTCCTTCGCTGCATTTTTGAAGTAAAATATTTATACAGTCTCATGTTGCCTTTGACCACAAATATAAACGAGCAAAAATATTTTTAACTCTGCTCAATAGAGGAAAAGATGAATGTATAGGACTGGATCTCCCTGGGACACGGACTACAAGGAGTTTAGTGAACACTTTATGCAGATTCTCAGACTATGCAAACGTTTGCATTAGACAAATTTCTCTTTTGCAGTTAAAATTGATTTAAAAATTGATATAAAATTAACTTAAATTCTTCTGTGGTCTGATGCTGAGGATCTCCAGGGTAAATACCATATTTTAACAAACATATGTAAAAATCAGAAGGTCAAGAAAACAAGAGCAGTGAAGGAAGTGAGGGCTCAGGCTACTGCTGTAAAAAGCCAGGGAGGTAAAAAGGCTGAGCTCTGGAGAGGCCCGGGAGGAATTTACAGTGTTTATCAACAAACTCAGAAAGTTTACAGTGCCCAAAGGTACAAAGCTCAATCTTGCAAATCCTCCAGCATGATGCAAAAAAATAGTGACGAGTGAAAGATGGCTCTGGTTAATATTAAAATTTAACATCAGACAAGAAAGAGAGAAAATATGAACATTTATCTCTCTCGAGAAACTCTAGTGCATTTATTTCTGTATCAAATAAAGGTATTTTTCAACAGATGCCTTTTCCGCAACTCATCAAAATTAGAAGCATCTGCTATTTCCTGAACTTGGTTTACTGAACAACACAGCACAGTGCTAATGAAGATGAAACTCAAATGTCATCTAAAGAAGCAATTAAAAAAATAATTGATTTTTTTTTCCTACCCCACAAATGTTATTGTATTAAGCTCATGCTTGCTTGTCCTCAGGCACAGACTTCCTAGTGACTTACAGATGATTTTAAAGTCTGAACCATTATTGTTAATGCTGTGAACTATTTATAACCTCAATTTAAAAAGCCTCTTAATTTTTGGAAAATACACAAGAAACTGCAAGCACAAATCATGATCATTTCACCTTTTCAACGGAGTATTAAAAATTACCTCGATTAGAGCAAAATGACTACGAGTCAAGATGACACCTTTCCCCTTTATGCATACCAATTCAGCCCGTGATACCAGGAAAGTACTTCCAGGTTTTTGAGAAGAGAGAAGGTTTCCTCGTCTTCAAATGGGGTGAAACTATCCTAACAATTCATTTTGACATTAGAGTTTTGAGGTTTATAGGAAGCATTCTTTCACTACAAAACCATTTCAAAGCTGTATGTTCAAGACTAGGAAAAGAAAACAAACACTATATTTTTTGTTCCAATTTTGCTCCCGTGCTGATCTTCTCTCAGAGATTATGAGGACTTGAAAATAAACATGTAGCATTTTTGGAAAATCATTTCAAAAATAAAGAAACACAGCAGAAGGTTAATTCTGGAGATAGCTGATGAGCCACTTGGAACAAAAAGAGTCCAAAGGGAACCATTAGTTTTTCCATTCACAGCTTGGGATTAGTTTTCTAATTTCAGCTAAAAGAATAGAAAACATAAGGTGGTGACTGTCACCGAAAGACTGAAGCACATAAATGCACAAGTTATATTTAGATCTCTTCGTGAAATGTCGACTGTTAACCAGCATCGACAAATTAGTCTCTCACCACAGACAGATGAGCCAAATACCAGTCATCCATCAGAAGAACAGACATTTTTACACGTTTTTACGAGGTTATCCGACCCATCACTGTTGTTTCTGAACATGCTCCAAAGGGTTTTAAAGTTTTGAATGTAGGGTACGTAAGGCTACACACAGTTCTTTAAGAACTAAATGGCTGCGACGTTGATTACTTAGCTCCCACATACTACAAGCTAAACCTATATCATAGTCAAGCTTGATAAATGAGGCAGTTTTCTACTTCAGAAAGAGCCTGCATACCAAATTAGCTCAAGTTCAACAAGATGACAATAAATGTGTCTAAAATGATTTGGGAATGAAAAAAATAGTACAGTGAACAGATCACGTTACGACACTGTAGCATGTAAAAGCAAAAACAACTCAGTAATTGTTTATGCTGCTGCTGACTGCACAAAAGGACACTGTATGTGCTGTATTGGCAGTATTATATATTTAGGTTACTGGAACATGTTTATACTGCTAAAAGCCACATTCGATTCAGGCTCCACGTTAAAGAAATATCATTGCTTCTTACCAACTGAACTTACCTAAAAGCTGCCAGTAAAGGAGCATAAATTGAGTCTCCGTCATACACATACAAGTGGTCCCAACTGCACTCTGTGGCAAAGTGATTGAATCGAAGCCTGAGGATTGTGTTTGGCCTGCAAAAAAAAAATGATAATAAATTACAAAATTTTACTTAGCCACTCAACACACATGGCAAAATCCCTCCACACTCCTTTGGTGTGAAGCTCCCCTCTAAACAAGACTAAAACTGAGTCGCTTGGTGTAAACACAGATGCATCAAACATGCTGTGGCTTTCATTTTTGGTGTGCATGCACCCGTGGTATGAAGGACCAGATTCTTTATGATCAGCAAAATAACTGTGTCCTTAAATATTCCCCCACCACCGACAGCAGAAATTGAAGAGCACGCGCAACCAGCCCTCTGTTCTTTACCAGTACTGACTCCCCTAATGATAGGGCACTGCAAGGGGAAGCAAGGAAAATCTAACTGCACAACACATGTAAAGCACCACAGCCACCCTCAGGGAATTAACAAGCTCCCTTTTGCTTGTTCAAGGGATTTTATCCAGATTGACTTGACTATGATGGCCTCGGACTATTTATTTGCCTGGAAGCTGGCAGAAATCCTTCTTCTACTATTTTACACCCTATTACTTCTGCAGTTAGGCGTGACGACCCTCTTGAAAGAAGCCCATCTGAACTGGAGATCAGAAATAGGTTACAGTGGATGCTGACTAAAGACGTTCTCAGTCTCGGCCAAGAAAATGCAGAGGAGGCTTGTCTTCTACAGGACAGGAGGCTCTGGGGCTTTAGCTTTTGCCAAAAGGGAGGTCTTGAATCATTACTTGGGCTGCTGACATGCACCAGCCACTGCCCCTCACCCTTTACAAACGCGAGCCATATTCCTTGGTTCTCTTCTGGAGAACCACCACAAGCCACACTGGCACCAGCTGAGAATAAACAAGCTGGAAGTCCCAAAATGCAACTTGTTGAATGGCCCAGAGCACCCGATGGTAACACCTCCAGACAAGAAACGTCCGCTCTGCTGACTTAGTCAAGAGAAGACCAAAACGAGGCCTGATCCTGCGAGATGTATCAGCAGGAAAGGTGTTTTGCTCACTTGATGGGGAGATGGAAGCAGCAGTTCAGGTACCAAAACTGGTCAGCGTTTCTTTTATTCCACACCCAGAAGATGCTCCAAAAGCCATAACCACGTAATGAACCATGGATACCGTTAAGTTTCGTGGCTCATACAAAAAGATGCATCTAAAGATAATCCCTCTTGATCCGCAGCAGGTATCTAATTTAGCGCTCGGCTCAAGGAGAGTGAAAACACCAGCAGCTTTGTGCTTGGACCCTGAGATAAAAAAGGAAGCGAATCTATAGCTGTGCTTCTTTCTCCTACCCACGGTGACGGCTGTTGAAAGGATTGATGCAGGTGATTAGGATTTCTTCAACAGAACTGCCCTTGGGTTCAGATGAAATCGTTGTTCGTCCTAATCAAATAAATTAATAAAATGTCAGCCTGCCATAGAGTCCTTCCTTCTCACAGAAGGGGAATTCTTTAGGGAGTTATTCTGCCAAAGAATAATTTCTGGTAGGCACGCTGATCTTCTCCGGGCCTTTGGAAAAAGAGCGGCAGGTGTAAATCAAGGATAATGTCTTGCTTAAAGAAAAGGTACAAAGAGGACGTCATTATTTTAAAACAGAGCAGACTATGAAATCGTAGGGGGTTTGCTTCTATTTTAACGGTCTGACAGCTGCAGAGCAGAAAGGAATCCTTAATCAATAAAAGCTTTAGAGCAAGAACAAAAAGAAAGAACATCCATGCCACAGCTAACAACTCATTAACAGACAGCGCTCATTTGCAGAACTGCAAGGCACGGGGCTACAGGCTCTGCTCACCTGCCTTGTCTCGTGCTCCTGGGGAATAAAGGACAGCACACCCCCGGCACGAGGACACAGCACACACACCAGCCGAGAGTCAAGTAAGGTGTGAAAAGGAAGTATTTACAGGAACACGTGGCTTTTTACATCTGAATTTATCTAATACCTTCAGTTGCACGCTTCGGCTGTACCTTCACGTGCTAACCTCAAAAGCCCTCTACGTACCAGTGTGCTAGCACCGAGCTGGAGGCACTTAGCAGAATTTAACAGCTTCGCAGAAGCTGTTTTCCAAGCCCCGATCTCTCTGGGAATTTCACATTTGGCAGAGAGCTTCGACTATTTTCATGAGGGTGCATATTTCAGCTGGCTTAATCAGCATGATCACCTCCTTTCTGTTTAGCACCGTACTCTGACAGCAGGGTACAAACAATCAGAAGCAGGAAAAGGACATCTGCTTGAATGCCTGGCTACAAAAAGAGGAGGAACAATTCCGCACAGCTCTTTACAGCACCTAAGATCTCACTTCAAGCCTCACAAAGTGACTGTTCTCCAAGAAGCCTCTCTGGACTAGCAAACAAAGGCTGAAGGAGCTGTCACGGTGACATTATCAGGGACCCGTGAGCAGTGTCTCCCTTCTGATAAAAACATAAGGCAAATTACCCTCTAACGAGGAAAAAAAAAAAGCTATGAGGGTTAAGCTGATTATACAAGAATTGCTGGGGCTGTTTTGTCTGTAACAACATCCTTTCAAAACGTTTTTAAGTCGTAATTCTGAACTGGCTGCAGTTGCATTTTTACTACCTGCAAAAACGAAGGTGTTGCCACTTGCAGCACCTCACTTTGATCTTCACCACGGCAAAATGCTGGGCTCCTCATGCAGTTAGTAGCTAGTAGAAGGCCTCCGGTTCCAGCGTTGCGGACGGCTCTCTGGAATAGCTTAGCTTTTACCTTTGAGTGTCTTGGGAGCTTAGGTATTTAAGTTACTCATCCAAAATAAATGTCTGGAGTAGACAAAGTGAATACCATTCCACCCCCACCCACCAGGCCTCCTAAACCAAGAGAAGACTGAAGAAAAATATACCCTGGCATTTTAATAAGTTCTAAACCTCCAGGAGGCTGAGAGACCTCAGCCTAAAAGGCGTGCAATGCAAATTAAATCATTCGTGCTGTCACGTAACTTGTTCCCATCCACAAAGATTCAGGGAACAGTATGGAACGTGACTTAGCATCGAGCATCAGAACCGACCAAACCAAGTTTTAAAGACTTATACGGAAGGATTTTAGGGTCCTTGCATCAGCCTAGCACTATGAAAAATACCTTTCAACAAGTCGGGTGCTCGGAACCGCGGCACCATCCATCGGATGGCAGTCAGAGGAGGCACACTGAACGGGCTACTCCTAAAACCTCTGCCAGAGGTCACTGTAAACGATATGCAATCAAATACAGGAACAGCGGGGAGATGAAGGAAGAGGTCTGGAAGACTCCTCCCAATTTTAGAGGACCTTTGTAAAACGGATCAACGGTTCTCCTGACATCCTCACATGCAGCATTACAGAAACTGACTCTTCACGAACAAGTTTTAGCAGTTTGCTTTGTTTTGTTTCGTTTTTTTCATACTGCCAAAAGTTAACAGAGCGAATCCCAAACATTTGAATGTCCCCCTACATTAAGGGTTCATTTTTTTTATTCTTTATTTACACAGATGCATTTATTCTGATTTTCCACGCAGTTTCAATGAGCATATTTTATACAGCAAGCCGCAAATTCGGAAGGTAAGTTGCACAAGGTCAACAAAATAAACTTCTTTCACTAGAATAACCAACAAAAAAAGACCTCGGTGCACATAAACCTCACCAAAAGCCCAGATGTTTACTACACTCACCTTCCTTCAATGAGCCAGGTGCATTTTGTTTTGTATTTGTAGTTCCCAGGCCCATCCGTTACATACCCTGAAGGTCCGGTGAGTCTGTAAATAGAAAGTGATAAACACAAGCATTAGGCTCCAGTGTTTTAACACAAATAAAGGATATCCTGAATTTAGGAAGAGCCACCATGAGATTTTCACTTACTCATTAGCCATTAAAAACAAACCAACAACGCCACGTCAAACTGTCAGGATTCTCAAGTCTCTGTACACGCTTCCTGCTGCCTGTCCTTGCACAACGAGTAAAGAGTGATGGTTTTTCTATCAGACCGGTGGTATTTCAGATTAACACCCCGTTAACGAGACCTCTCCCAGGGCCTAACACACGGACTAACACAGCGCACAGCCAGCAAAAGGAATTTCCTAACGGGTCGTTTCCTACCACAGCATTTTCCTCCTGGAAGAGCTGCCCACCTGCTTCGCCCTGTCCGCACACAACGAAACCCAGAAGGGGACAGCACTGAAGCAGGGCTTCACATGCCCTGGGTAACACAGACCCTTTGTCAGGCTTCCCTGTACTGGTTTGCCCCGGGGGGGACTTAGAGCCCATGTTAGGTGCTCAAACGGAGAGAACTGAGAGGTGCCCGTGGCCACAACGGTGCCAAAATCACACCACCAACAGCCCCTGCCCGTATCAATCGCGGTGACAGCTTGGCAGTAGCAAAAGCCCAGGGATGTAAAAGCAGAAAGTAGAGTCGGACTCATTCATCCCAGTACACACCATCAACGCCAGCACTTAAAACCATTAAATGTTCAAGATGCCGCTGAAAGAGTGAAGGGAACCGAGCCAGTGGAGTAAGTAACTTTTATTTACATCTGCAAAATGTCACAGCACAAGTCCTGGGCAACTGCATTCGTCCGTGCTGCTTGCAGCCACGTCCAAAAAAGCAGCCACAAACCCACAGAAGGGCATCTGGACGAAAAGCTCACCAGCATAAGGTAAAACATATGTTGGAACTGTGCTTAACCCTTCGCTGCAGCACAGAGGAAACTGATATTCTTGCTTTTACTCCTGCTCAAAGCATGACAGCCACACAAACACACAGAGCGGGGCAAGCTGGAGGCAGCAGTCTGCTGGCTGCAGCTGTGACTTCTCTCTCCCGTGGATTTTAACTGGGTAGGTTTTCCCCAGAGCCCATGGACAGGAGTCGGTGGCAGCAGATCCGGTACATCGCTTGGGTTCCCAAAAACCAGGCACTGAGATTCTGCATCTTCTGCCTCCGCGCGGAGCCTGGCAGGAGCACACAGGGGCTGAAGACAAATGCAGGAGCCAGAGCATTCAGAGGCACGCTCCCACCTCACGTCAGAAACTCAAGATCAGTTTCAATAAAAAAGCTGAAGTGTAGCAAAAAGGGTTGAAAATAAAACTTAGTAGGGAAGGATGAAGTGAAACGGAAGCCGCACCACGTCGGGGCAGAGCTGGTGGAGGATTCCTGCCCATGGATGGCAGAAACTCCATCATCCACCCGTGGCTGGAGCTAATCAAAGCCTCCTGGAAACTTGCAATTGTCCTACTTAAAAAAGCTGCAGTACAACGAAAGCACTCTGCAAAATCTCATTTAGCAGAAAGAGAGAAGGAAGCAACCAATACCAGGAGTTCCCCAAAAGAGTACCTTGAAGCCCTTTTCTGGGTCTTTTTCTAGAGATCCATTAATACCATCCAACCTTTTTCAAATATCTTCACTGAGTCAAAAATGGGTTTCCAGAACCTTTTCTGCAGAGCATTTTAAGGTTCATTTCTGACCCCAAATAAATAAATAAAAGAACAACAAAGTCCATAGGTTTTTCAGAGCCGGCTTCCTCTTCCTCCACATTAACTTCTCACAACACTTTTCAGCTTCTGAAATTTAGTTCACGATTTTTTAAGGATGGTTACTGAGGTTCTGCAGATTTACATTTAGGCAAGTGAAGGAAAAGAAAACACAGTTTTCGGGAGCACCTTTCATGGTGACGTGCACGCACACATATTTTTAAAGGTTTGGCATCTTTGGAAATTCAAGCGATGTATCTATTGGCATAGGATTTGCAAAAATAGATGCAAATCCCAAAGCGTAGGGACTAATAGCTGGTCCTTTTGTCTAACAACAACAACAAAAAATCATCTTTTTGGAAATAACATCCTTGGAAAAGCTAGGAATCAAATTATATCAGTGCCTCAACGCTGCCAGCACTTTGCATGCCACCGAGAGTAAACAGACTTTGGAAACCTGAGCAAGTCTTGCAAGCTAAAAACAATCTTATGCAATCTGCCAAGCTCTCAGAAAGCCTCTGCTCAGAAAACTCTTTGAACAATTTTCTCTGGAAACAATTACTAAATCCTTCAGTGCAGAAACACGATCGAGAGCGATGCAAAAATAAAGAAAAAATCCCTTAAATCGCAGCCATGTCAGATCTCGGGAAAAACCTGAGCATTTCCACCCCGACGTAACTTACGGTCATAAGCAAAACCAAAACACGAAGTTTAGTTTTAAAAAAAATAACCAGTCGTATTTCATAGAATCATAGAAATAGAATCATAGAGGCTGGAAAAACCCTCTGAGATCACCTATTCCAACCGTCCACCTACCGCTACCGTCACGCACCGAACCACATCCCCAAGCACCGCGTCCAACCTTGCCTTGAACACCCCCAGGGACGGTGACGCCACCACCTCCCTGGGCACCCCGTTCGTTTTCCCTGATATGCTGCTAATGAAATGCTTCTCAGGAAGTTACTCTGACGCCTTACCAAGCTTTAAAAACAGCTGCCATTACGGACATATAAAGGATACTGGAAAAAAAATTCAAGCTTCTGAAAGCTTCGTGCTCAGTACCTGTGGGCACTGATACCTAGGGAGCTTCCTAGACAACGTTTTGTTTTTTTTCTACAAGAAAAGGCTCGGGAAGGGAATACGTGAGGAATTCAAGGAGGGAAAACTCCCCGGGAGCAAAGAACTTGAAGGCAGGACATTTCCATGGGGCTATGCTCTCAGGACATACAACAAAAAAAGTCCTAACCCCAGGTAGTGTACTACCAGGGAACAGAGTCTTTTCCCTACTAAACTCTAGGAATGTGACGTCCCAAGGATATTGTGCCATTTTCCGCTGGTGTTCTCCCAGCCCTCAACTCTTTATTGTGCACATTTCTAATTTTATCACCCAAATGCATGATCAGCACCATGAAGTTTGGGGAGGTGTCAGCTCCCATTTTATCTTGCTAATCGCATGCCCTCGATGGGCTCTCCCTACACATACCTGTGCTACTCGGGGGTTACGTCCACGCTGCTGCCCCCTCTGACCACAAAAAAGGGGCATTTATGTGATGCAGACGCAGGTGAAAGGCACGTGCACAGCACAGGTAACACCTCAGCACCTACAAACTTCAATATTGACTTGAAAACCACCAGGGTGCAAAAGCTATACTGCAAATTTCCGGTCACAAAACTCAGACTTGAGCACGTCTCTTGCTGCTCGTGTGCACGCAGACACGGCTCAAGGCTTGCTCCAAACACTACCAGGCACCAAGAGCGTGACTTATAACCCGTGTAAATTTTGCACTGATTTTCACCAAGGCATACCAGATAAATCCCTGTGCTTTTCACGACATGAGTAACAGGAGAAGCGCCCATTTCTTCAACACAAATTAGCACACACCGACAAAGTTCCTTCTGAGAACATGAACTGCACAAGCAGGCAGAGTCCAAGCTGTTACCTAATTACCATCTAATAAACCAAAGCTAACAGCTAAGTGCAAAGCCACAGACACAGAACGGCTCAGACCTTAGGAGTAAATCATCTTGAGGCACTTACTTCCGAAACATCACAACGTCAGAGGTACACGGGCAGGGAATATATTGAATATATTGAATATATCCAGAGTATTACCGAAGAGGAGATGCAACTCGCTTTTCCTTCACCACTCGCCAGAGAAGGAGAGGGGGCTGCTTGGGCTTCTAGGGCGCATTAATCCTTAACCTTAATCCTTAACCTCTGTGGGGTCAGCAAGGGATCTCAGAACGGTTTGTGTTGCTTTCAGTGGGACTGCAGCGATGCTTGTATGGCCACAGCCGACGCTTTAGGATGCTCACTAGAGTTTTGGCACAGCCTTGCTGTTAAAAACAAACAGAAAACACCCAAGCCCACAATGGCTCGCCCTAATTTTGAAATTGCTAAAACTAGAGACTGATGCAAACGAGGAGTTCCCCTCCTCTCTCCCTTTTCTTTCCCAAGTGCTGCTGCCTCAAGAAAGCCCCAATTAAAAGCCATTGTTTCGGGTAAATCTGAAGTTGCATCCGCTAAAGAAAGGGCTGTTACGGCCTATTATCAGAACAATGGCATTCTCTCCAAAGTTGATTAACAACTTAGCTTTGTGTGTTTCTCAAAATAAAAATAAATAAATAAACACACAGATTTCAAGGGCTATATCCTTCTACGGTTTGCTATAAACAAATGCCCTAATTTACAGGCATGGAATAGCTATTAGCCGCATACAGAATGACAGAAACAGATACACAGATTTCCTTTTATCTATTTCCTGAATTTCTAGCATCACATCCCCTCTCTGCCAGCGAGGTGCCACTGCACAGGTGCAGCTCAAATGAAGTGATTCCTACACGCCAGCTCTCACACAGTTTGATAAGGATTTATAAACCCTCCCCAGGGATGGTCCACCCCAGCTTGCTACGACCCCAGCCGATCTGAACACTCAATTTTTGGAAACCAAGAGCTCAGCATTGCCACAACAGCATCATTTATTGCCACACCGTGTGCCACAGAGAGGCATACAACCATGAAATGCCTAGACAATATGGCAGTTTGCAAGCAAAAAGCCTTTTTAACCAATCTCATAGCAACCCATCGCTGTTCCAGCGCTTGCAAGACCATCCCCGGCATTGCCTTCATTGGGGTTTTCCTCCCAGAACTGGGTATTTCAAGGGTGCACCAGGCTTCTCTGCCAATCTCACCGAAGTCTGACAATCAGTCTACGCTCAATAGCTTCTGCTTTCATCCCTCTTTCCGTGGTACAGCTAAATTGATGCTGAAGAGCTGCCTTGCTTCGAAAAAAATCAGTGAGTGACACTGCTAATTTGATGTGGGAAACGTGGTTTCTTCAAAGGAGAGCTTAGCTTCGCCCTTCTCTGGGAGATATGTAAATAGATGAAAAGTGATTTCCTGGCTGCCAATCAGAGATAAGGGCAGAGCCTGCAAAGCCCAGCAACGCCTGAGAGGAAGGTCAGAGAAATTACAGCAGGTAGAAACGTATCCCCACAACCAGCAATTCTCCCAAATGTGCTTAATCCCTTTGTTCCTGGAATACCCACCTTGATCTAACAAACTGCTGCGCTCCCTACAAGCCCGAGCCAATGTTGACAGCCTCAGAGAGAGCAGGAGGCACAAATGCTCCAAGAGCCTTAAAAATCCCTACATCACCAAGCTGGAAACCACATATTTCCAACACTGCCTCTTCTGCAAAGGCTACGAACAGTATCTGCAGTAGGGTCCTGTTCCCGATGCTGTCCCAGCTCCTTCTCTTCTGCTGTCACCAAAGACAAATGCCACCAATGTCGGCTCTTTTGGGGCTGGCCGGCGCTTTGCATTTCAGCTCCTCTCTCTGTTAGAGGTTGCTTTCTCTCTTACCCTACAAATGCTGAAGTTACAATAAGTAAGGGAGTTGTATCCATGAAGAAACGGCACGACAAAACACCGCATTACCCAACCTCGACATTCAAGGCAACAGAAACAATGAAGGAAAAGCTGATTTCCCTCCCCAATGCCAATCCAACACACACTGGAAGCACTGAAAATCCATGCCAAATCCCAGAAAACATCAACATTTCCCCGTCTGACAGCCACAGGCTAAAGACTGCCTCCTCATCACACCTGAAGAACATGCTGTAGCTCCACCTGACGCTCCTGCCTCCGAACTGGTCCCACAATTACATTCTTATGGAAATCATCCCCAGTTTAGATTCCTATCTCCATTTCCTCCCTTTTATTCCTCTCCTTGTATCGGGATTTCCAGCCCCTCGCTGCCACGTGGCACTGACCGGAGCGCCCAGGCCGCAGGTAGGCCGGAGCCTCGAGCACCTCGCCTACTACAATTTCTTCCTCCCATTCAAACTCACTGTGAAGGGGAACACCAAACGATGGTGTTATTTATTATTATTCTGGGACCCTCTTCTTTAAACAAGCAGCGTTTTGGAGGTGCACATTTCCATGGCTTTGCTCTGCTGTCACCCTCACAAGACGCCGATCTCTGCCTCCACGCCTCAGCCAGAACTGTTCTGAGTCCGTGATTCCAGTCTCGGCTGTCGGTGAATGTTTCCAAAACATTTCTCCCAGTGCCTGTATTCCAGCCAGAAACAATTCCACGACAAAAGGCCCCTCGGATACCTCCCCCTGAAGCCCACCTTGACCTGAGGCAGCCGCCTTGCAGATGGCGGCCCTACAGCAGCTGTCTGTGAGGCTGATCTACCAGTCGCATTATGCTTTCCCCATCTGTTCACAAATCCATTTATTGGATCTCGGCCTCGTTCTTTGGAAGGAAAAGAATTCAGCTGCAGGCGTTCACGATGCCCAGAACAACTCGAGGCTTGTCCCCTGCCTGTGGTCCTGCACCTCACCCCATGCTAATGGCCAAAAAACTGAATGCCCTGCAAGCCCGAAGAAGGAGAAAGCACGTTATTGCCATTAGCACAGGGAACATTGAAAGCTAACGATGGAAGAGCTCCAGAGCCAGGCAGGTCCCGTCGAGGTCTACCACTGGATGGTCAAAAAAATTAATCACGTTAAATGATCTGGCCTGACTTCACCTAGTATAGAATATATAGCTAATATAGCATACAACATCATCTATGCATAAATAAAGCACGGACAGAAAAAATAATGGTTCTGAATATACCCAGGAGCATGGAAAAGAGCAAAACTTTTTTGTTTTTTAAATCTGTGTTCAAGTTCTAGCTTCTATTTTACCAAACTTTAGCTCCAATCGTCAAGTTTTTGTCTACTTTTCTACAGTGGGGCAAGGGCAAAGTGCTGTAGTGCTCCACTATTTTTTAGTTTCTAACTAGAATTTAAAAGGCAGTGCTCGTCCTATGCAACATTTTCTGCATTTCAATTCCTCCTTTTCCGTATTTTCTGCATTTATCAATAAGTTCATACCTATGAGATATCTAACTCGTGTTAGGGTAAAAAAAAATCAGTGTAATTTTAAGAGAAATGGGTCTCTACACACATTTGGCCTACACAGAATTTAAAACCAATTTAACACATACAAATTTTTCAACAACTTGCTAGCTTAGAGGCTTCAGAACACAAAATATTTTGCAGATGAGCTATTTTAGACTGTTTCGGGATATGGTTTGCTCTTCTGATTCTGCCGATCTGAACTCATTTTTCTAGCAGTTAACATCTTTTTGCTCATTATTCTGCCCTCCCTAAGTTAATTGTCATTCACACTTGGTTGCAAATAGCACCCAAGGTTTGTTGGATGATTTTTCAGCACTTTCCCAAAATTAGAAACGTTCAATTAATCAAAAACATATCTTAAGTACACGTATAAGCATCTCGATTGCAGTATATCACACCTGTGTACGTTGTAAATAAGCCATCGTAATTATAATTTTTCAACCACACGCACTCAGAAGTGATAGACACATCAATCTTCTCTGGGAGCTGAAGAGCACTTGGCTTCAATATGTTTTCAAGTCACCAGTCCTACACTTGAAGCCCAGGAAAAAGTGTTCAGTGGTGGCACGTGCAACTGAAAAGGGGCCGAGCTGCTGACTTCACCCTCCAGTCAGCTGCAAAATGAAATAAACCCGGTTTAAGGCCACCCCCGTGGAGCTGAGGACCCGCGTCCTTCTGTGGTTTGCTAAGACAAGGTCAAACTCCCAAGTCCAAGGAAAATCAAGCCAAGATCCTCCTAAACCACGACACCTGAAGCCAGGCGAAGCATGCCCAAAATCCTGGCCCCCCTCCAGTGATGCTGCTTTCTAGGGCAGGTGCTGAGCACCGAAACCGGGGTCAGCATTCCCAGAGAAGCTCCAGCCCGAGGTAAGTCGATTTTGCAGCAAAAAAAAAAAAAAGGAAAACGGAAAATACTGAGACAGCCTATAAATAAATATCACAACCTGACCCATTTTCCTGATAGGGGTAGAAATAATTCCTTTTATTTCCTGCCTGATGTTCGAAAATTTCTGAGCTACTAAGGAGCAGCATTACCTGCCGGGAAATGTTCCCAGGAAAAAAAAAGAAAAAGAAAAATCAATAGAAAGCGGCTTGGGGTGATGGTTCACATCCATTTGGTTCTGTCTGAAAAAAAAGGATTTTGATGCATATCCGCAGGTGTGGTTCATTAAAGAAATAAAATAGAGGTCCAAGACCCAGATGGGGTTCTGTGAACTTACACAGTGACAATCCCTAACAAATTTTAAAGCAGTTTCCTGGCTGAAACAGCACGGAGGAGGTTATGCAAAGAGCAGGAGATCGATATTGTAAGAGGAATCCAGCGGAACACGTGTTTTGGGCTGCCTGGGTTTGTTTCCATCGATTTGCTGCTGCAACAGCTTTTTATTCACAGGAGCTCCTGCACCCAGCAATGTGCGGAAAGTCGCAGCTTTTTCTTCTGCTCCTGGACACCAGCGACGTTCCACTGCAGCATTTGGCAACTTAGGCATCCAAAGCCAAATACAGCACGTTCATCCGAGTTTATCAGTGAAACAGATTTTCAGACAAATTTTTCATCTAATTATACCTTTAAAAAAAATGCTAATAAGGCAAAATGCTCTCTGGGATGCCACTAGGAGGAATAAGGCTACACCCATCGGAGCCCACAGAAGCACTCAGCATTAAAGTTAAACTTGAGACACCCAAGTGCATCCCCCTAGAAGTCTGTCATGAGGATATGCTGTCTGTCCCCCAGACATCCTTCTCCTCACATGTATTATATTAAAACATAAAAGGCGTTAAAGTATTATTTAGCTTTAAGAAAGGGACGGAGAAGGAATTAAGCGGAGAAGATGGAGAAATGCACGGAGTCCCGTAATAACCTGACCTTTTTGTTCCGTACGATTTTCTCGAGTCCCATTAAAATATTCTCTTCTGTACTCATTTCATTGAATTCTGCTCCCAAACACACCCTGTGCAGCCACATCAGCACTCTCCTGATGGTCCTCCCTGCACATTCAACCAAGGGGTCGATGGGCTGGGGGCTGCGATGGGCAGCTCACTGGGCTGAAAGGGGGCTGAAAGCAGCTCACCGCTGGCTCTCGACTGCAGAGCCCACTTCTGTCCTCTCCATCGAACGCTTTTTGGCAGCTGCAGAAGTAACCAGAGGTGAGCAGCCACCTCCTTAACATGCATATCTTACAGATAATCTTGGATATACCCAGAAGAAAGAAAGAAGGGAACAAAAGCCATCCCTTCTAATTTCTGGATTTGCATGGACTTGGCTTGCCCGTCCGCACGTGGTAGAGAACTGTAATCATCCTCCCTGCACATCTCGTGCATCGGTCCTTCCCCCCTTCCCTCCCATTTTCCACTTCAAGCCAGCTGCTCTCCCATCCCATGGTCTGTTCTGCTGAATTCCTGACGACAGCAAGAAGGATGACTGTAACCCCTAGCAGAAAAGTGAGCGGTATTTTCCCCCCGTGACTCAGTTTTAATGAAAGCAATTCGGTACAAAGTAGGGATAAAAACAACTCAATATTGAACACTTCAAATATCTTGTCAAGGCAGACGCATGCACTTAGCTTCCTGGTAAGTTCCCCATCGTTAGGTAGAACAAAACTCAGAAAATAATAAAAAATAAAACAAATGACTGGAGTTGAGGCAGCAGTGCCTTTACATACTAAAAACCCAAACTCTGAGCACTATAAAGCATCGTGTTCTTGCTCCTCTCCTGCTTCGGTGCTGCACAGTGCTGTGTACGTCCACATGCTGCACCCCCAGGCAGAGGCACCCCTGATGGGTTACATGCCAACGTGGGAAATCTGTCATCGGGATGGCAAACAAGGGAAAAGAAAAAGCATATTGAACGGTAAAGCTGCTTGAGAAGTAATTTATTATCAAAATGTAACCCTCACACACCCATGTGTTAGCAGCAAGCTGTATTTTCAGCAGAAACGCTGATGTTTAAGGTCTGCTCAGCACCACCGTGCATCCCTCAAGTGACAAAATCCACGCGTGCGAACACTGTTCCGTTAGATAAACTGGTGATGTTTTTTTTATTAAAAACTGGTGAAATTCCTCTGAAAGAATCAACAAATGTGATCAGCTCCATGACCGCACTGTGAATCCCTCATCTAACCACTGGTGTAAGGAAATGCCGCTTGGGACACGATGCTGTTGACGCCCACGAGATGGGAATTCCCCTCTTTTAGTTTATACCCAACCAGAGCCAGAATCCCAGCTTAGTGAAAGGAGAGAAGGCCACAGTTGGCGTAGACTTGATGGAATAAACTCAATCCCTTAAATCAACACTTGTACTGCTGGCACAGAGCAGCCGAGCCACTACGCAGCTCGCTCCACCAGCGAGCCTCAATTTTTCCACCAGCTCCTTGCAGGAATGAAGTAAGCCCACGCTGCTCAACCCAGCCCAACGTTTTATTAAAGAGCCCAAGAAAATCAATGGGACAATACCCAGCAACCCAACAAATCTCGGCTCCTGGAAGTGAAGATGTAAGGGGACTTTCAAGCATCATTCCTCAACCTCCCCATGCCCACCTGGCACGTGCCAGTGACTTAGCAGGAGCAGCCCTTCCAAGTCGGCTCTTCTCAGTTCCTGCAGCTAGGACAAGAGGGAACAGCCTCAAGGTGTGCCCGGGGAGGTTCAGGTGGGACATGAGGAGACATTTCTGCTCAGACAGAGCGGTCGGGTGTGGGGACGGGGTGACAGGGAGGTGGTGGCATCACCGTCCCTGGGGGTGGTCAAGGAAGGGTTGGACGTGGTCCTTGGGGACGTGGTTCGGTGGGTGACAGGGATGGTAGGGGGATGGTTGGACCTGATGAGTTGGAGGGTTTTTCCAACCCTAACAATTCTGCGATTCCGTTAAATGCATCAGCACACCAAATTATCATCACTACATCTTTCCTGGCGCACCAACTTAGATTCTAGGCTATTAAAACACCTAGCCTTGCTGCCTCAACTGCAATATAGGACATAGCAAGAAAAACTATACAGAAATAAGACAAACCCCCCTTTAAAAAAAATAAAAAGAGAGGTTTTGCATGATCTTTAACCAATTACAGGCTAAGAAACTGTTTTCTATTTGGAGCGAAGCTTGAAGATTCAAAAAGGAGGCACTTATTTGCACATAATGCAGAATTTACGGTCTGTGCCAATGCAGCCTTAGCAACAGCCAGGCTAAAATATCTCCATATCCAAGATCTGCTAGCGCTTCCCTACACGACAAACACCTCTCAAGTGTTTGTCTATGAAACAGCTCGGCGGAGCAGGGGAGGTCGCAGCCGCCAGCCCACTGATTTCGCAGCAGCAGAGGCGGGCGCGCACACAAGTCGCTTTTCTTTCTTTTCTTGTAGTAAGTCGGCATCTTAGCGCGCAGGTCTCTTGACAACCTCCACAGATGTTTGGTTTTTTTTTCCCCTTAAAATAAACAAATAAATAAAAAGGTAAAGCCGACCCAACAGGTGGGCTACGTAATGAACTCTGGGGTCAACCCACAAAGCGAGGCAATTGGGGGCGTCCTTGAGGAGCACCTGCAGAGCCCAAAGCCGTCCAGCGAAGGACCGGCCGCCCCCAGGGCTGCAAAAATCATTGTTTCCATCTCCGAAATGCCATATGCACCTCTCCCGACGCCTCTGAAATGACTTCAGAAGGAGTTATTCTTGGACGGCAGCGGGAAAAAATGAAATTCCATCTGCTCCCAACAGATTTGTGGCAACAAAAACAAAGACAGGGGCTGAACGCCGCTTATGCAAAGTTTTGAAATAACCCCTTTCTCTCTCTCTCTTCACTACCAGAGTTGATAGAGGCCGTATCTCAACTAACCTTTCCTGGGAAGAAAAAAGAAATCCTACTTTGTTATTTAGGATTTAGTCACCAAGCTCTTTCCTCGTTCCAGTAACGTCTACATTGACACTAACTAGGAATTCTGCACAAAATCTCCCGTTCACATTTTTTTTTTTGGTGAAGAACATCAAAAAAGGAATGATTGTGCCTTATCCCAGTTTCCCAGTTAGCTTCGTGCAGTTCCATTTAGTCACCTCTATACACAACCAACATGTCCTAAACCATAATTTGAAAGAGTAACACCGACCACCTACTGTAAGCACCCTTAAGCCCTGCAAGCCAACCTCACTCCTGCCTTTGAAGTGCTGAAAACAAGACTCAAACTTCTGATTTGCCAGGTCGGAAGGATTAAGAGCGGCTGTTCTGTGGCATCCTCCGGAGCAGGAACGTGTCACCTACTTCACGTCGAGTGCTTGGCTCCAACACTGCCCCATTATCCGCCCGCTGCCTTCCTGGGAGGACTCGGGAGGTGCTGACGTTATTCCCAAGCAGCTGGCTCCGGCATCCCACACGTGGGTCAAGTCCAGCGATGGCCAACCTGGGCGCCGACGAAGTGGTTTTCCCCCAGATTGTGCTTTTCTTCGTGGCCCAAAGCTGCTCTGCCCTGCTGTCGGGCAGATTAATGGTCAGGGCTGCAGCACCGAGCGCAATCTCGGTGAAAGGAGTAGTCATTTACGCTAGTTAACGCAATAAATGGTGTTAATACCAAATTTCAAGTTATTAAGAGGAGGGAAATTAAAGGTGAATGGCTTCCAGACCTAACAGATGTATCGATGCATCATAAGGTCAGTAACTTGCTCTCATTTGCTGCGCTTTAAATTAATCTGCCAGAGATAATTTACAGAACGAGGGCTAAGAAGTGAAGCAGCCGCGGTAATAAATTCCTCTCTGACACCTAAAACAAAGATACCACTCACTGGAAAGAAACGTTTTCAGGAACCGGTTTGTTCTTACACCAAAAACCCCTCTCCAAAGCAGACATAAAAATTCAGGTGGCTGGTGGCTCTTTTCATGTAAAGGTAGAACATCCCAAGGCAAAACATCCCAAGTTGGAAGGGAGCCACGAGGATGAGAGCCCAGCTCCCGGACCTGATACCTGACGGGATGAAGAAGTTTCACAGCGGATTCCACCAACTTCTTGGAACCATAACCTGCACACAACTCACTTGCAGCGCTCTCCAAGTGATGAACAGCAATAAAAAAGGGCTGTACAGGCAAGTAGAGGGGAAGGCGGTGCCCAGCTCCTGAGTGTCACAGCTCAGGACGAGCTCGGGGACAGCTCGAGCCGTCCCTGCACGCTGCCCCAGATCCACGAAGCCCCAGCGGGACGAGGACGTGGACCCAACTTGTTTTTCCCCTTCAGCCCACCCGCACAAACAGATGCGTTCTCGCCCCCAAGAGCTCGGCAGTGCTATTTGGAGAATTTAGCATCTCGTTATTTCATTTATTTGTTAGAGCCCGGTTTGGGAAAAGGGAGACAAAACTCGCTCCGAGCATTCGGGTTTTTATTTAGATTAAGCCAGGCTGTTCAGACTGGCTCGGAGTCAAATTGTTCCGTTAATTACAGTCCCTATTTTAGAGAAAGTGGAAACGCTCAGATTCTCCAGCTGCGTAGCTCTTTGCTTGGGGTTGGGAGTGTGTTTCTCATCTCAAGTTGAACGAGCAGAGTTTGAAAACACCCGACAGTTCTCCAACCAGGAGATGGCATTCCCTGGGAAACCAGTGCGTTTAAGTTTTAGCTGGAAAATTAAAGCCCGTTAAGCACTCACTGTTAATTAAATATTACAGGTGAGAAGGGTGAGGAGGCAGCAGCTGCCCTAGGGACAGCACGCCCTGGCTTTGCCACCTTTAAATTGGGGTTAATGGGCAATAACTCCCCAAAAGCAGTAAGGATCGGCGGCATTTAAACACTTCCCCATCGCCCACATAACAAAACACAGGGATTTTTTTTTTCCCCCTCCCTCCTAAACAACTGTCCACAAGGGCAGGTAGTCAAATGAGGAAAAAAGACTGACAAATAACCAATGCCCAGCATTTTAAGAGCTGGGCCACTCATTTAAAAGCCTAACTCGAACCTCCGTTTTCTTTCACGCGTGACCAACGATTTTCAAACGCGATCCGAGTGTTTCATGAACAGCCAACCCCCAAAATCCTTGAAAGCAGACTGGGCTCTTCAGCCAAAGGCAATCGTTAAACTCGCGCACCCGAGGCAGGACGAGAGCTTTGACAGCAGGAGCAAACAGGATGCTTTCGCCCCAAATTTGCAAGTTAAACACAGCGCAGATTGCTGCGGCTCCGGAACCCTAATGAATTTGGGGACTATTTGCATGGCGGCTTTACCGCCTCGATAAGGTGGAGGACTTCATCCTGTTAATGTTGGCTGGCACGAAAATCAATAAGCAATTCACACGTGGCGAGCGGGGAGTAAAAAGTCACAGCGGATCGACTTATTACGGGTTCCGATCGCTCCGTAGCGAACTGGAAAGCAGACGTCTTCCCATGGCTCTTCACCCGGGCTGCTCTGGAGCAGGAATTCTTTCCGCAGGAGCAGCGCTGCGACTCGTCAACAAGCAGACACCGCTCTGCCAAGCGAGCCCCGAAACCCCAAAGCCTGGTCCCTGCCGCTGATTTGCTGCGCGGCGTTCAGGAGCTTGCTTCATTTAGCCGCGTTTCCACGCTGACCAAACACGGAGGCACTGTCAGGGTGAGGTTTTACAAACAGAACCCTCGGGACAGCGAAGCAATACCTAGAAGTTACGGTAGTAGCCACGTTCTGCACTCAGGTTTTCAGAATTGTATTAAAAATGATCGCTTTTTGACCCAAAGAGGAATGTTACAAAAAGAAAAAAAGTAATTTATATAAATAAATCTAAGGAAAAAAAAGTGCTTTAGGGCCTTAGTACTTCTGTGCCCTACAGAAATTTCACCCGAATTTTTACTATTTAATAGTATATTTACTATTTATATTTAATCTATTAGTTATTTTTATCTATTTAACTGTTGTTGCACTGGCTTCACTATCCCTCACCAACAGCATCGCGAACCTGCGAGAGATCTTCTTTGAATGTTCTAAACCAGTAAAAGCAAAACCGATTGAAATGAACTTTTCAATCCCTTTAAGCACTTCTTGATCATATAAACAGTGATCGCAAGTGCTGTTGGGTCTGCCAAGCAAGAGACTGGAAGTGGAAGAGGCATTTTTAAGCAGAAAGCTCTGAAGAAATCCCTGAATTTCAAAAAAACACACCCCCCCAAACATAAATACATTACAAGCGAGGAAAAAGCTGGACTTCCTGCAAATAATCTTACATCCAGAGCAGGATGTGAGCCCCTGAAAAGGTCAGGTTTCCCTCCAAGTGGGATTTTTGGGTAGAAACACTTAACTTCAAACCGTGATGGAGAGCAAAGCCTGGTGAGAGCACCCAGCCTGCTCCGCTGGCAGCTCTCCATGCCAACCAGCGCTGAGTGGCAGCGTAACCACATTATTTTGCTTTAATTATTTCCATTTGAGGTTGCTGCTCTGTATTAAGAGCCCTAGAGGACTTTGTATAACCTTTTCACGCCGTCAAATGGTAACATGGAAATCCCTTTCCATTTGGGAAAACACTGCCACAGTAACGATTAGAAAACAAAACATCCCCTCCCCATCTACACTGCTGAAGTGCGAGCTGAAAAGCAACATGTAAATAAGAAACCCACCACAATCTTGGCTTCTAATACAATTTAATAGGTTTTAAAGGGGAATATGGCACGACAAACGGTTCCACAATCGCTGCGTTCCAGTTTGCAGTGCCTCCTACTGGAGGCAGGTTTCCGCAGGGCTGTACGGCGAGTGATGCGCAGGATCAGAGCGCCTGGAGCCACAGTGAATCGTCCAGCATTAAACGTGGGGATTGCTTTGTGCCAAAAAGCATCATTTATCCCATTTTTTCCAAATCACAAAACGAGCACTGCACGCTTGGCAAAGTGCACCCTGGGGGACTGAAAGGGTAGTTTGTGGCTCGCACGGCTGACGCGCTGTAACGCTATCTTTTCCTTATGCTGGGGAGAAATAACTGCAGGCGAGGGCATTTGCTGATCAATAGCCATGAACAACTTCAGTGCAAGCCTCAGCCGGGCTCCCTAGAAATTAAACCTCAGCCAGACCCCCTAGAAATAAGAGCTGAACGCTCCTCTTGGGTAACAAGGGGTTAGAAACGCACCGCTTGGTTAGAGGAGACCACCCAGGAGATGCTTTTACCAGGGCTTTAAATGATATTCTTATTTTCCCTCTTTTACCTCACCGCCTTTTTATTTCATTTGGTCTTTGAAAAGCTTCACGCTGACAAATACCAAGCCTTCAAAGACCAGGCACTGTAAATCAGCACGAGTAACACCGCAGCGCAGCGCGGTTCTGTCACTTCGCTCATCCTTTTGCTGTCCCAGGGTGACGCAGGGAGCTCCGTAGGCAGGATTCCCCGTGACACCACCAGCGGATGCAATCAGTGCCCAGGTCAGCAGAGAAAATACCGAATCAGGTTCTAGTCTTCAAACACATTTCCCCTCCCAAACGCTGCCCGGGATACCTGCCACCTGGGAGGGAGCCTGGTTCCTCCGATGTCAGCACAAGTGACACAACGGGAGGCGTGCTCGGCTGTCAGCTCCCTCCGTGCTCCTTGCTCCCACATCAAAGGGGAAGAGCTCCCTGCACGCCACGTAGCACGCTCCGGCTTCTGCTTTGGGACTGCTCCGGGTGACGCCAATTCGTTTTTAAAAAGGGACGCTACACATCCTTCTTCCAGTCCGAAGACTCGGCTACTGTTACTTTCTACGACCAGCTCTTCACGCCGACTGTTTAAAACTGCTCGTAAAAGGTTATGGGAATCCTCACCCGAGAGAAAAATTTGATGCTGCTTAGACAAAGAAAAGGTTTTCAAAGTGAAATAAGGACAGAGAGAATACAACTGTGCTTCCCAAAACCTCACCGAGCCATTAAGACAAAAGAGGAGCAATGAAAAAGCCAGAAAATTCGATTTGAGCCAGTGAACGTCAGTCCCATGGCTACAAATAATCAGGACAACTTACAACGGGGACTATTTTCGGGGAAACACAATCCAAATGTTATGACTAGGACTCCTACGCACTCCCTCAGTACAAATAAGTAAGACGATCTGGGTACATACGTACTCGGTTCTCATCTCCAACGCCGATGATGAGCTTTGCAGTTTAACAACCCGTCTGGGGAAGGACTCCGCATTCCCCAAAAGAGTGGTGTGGGGAACAGCTCCCAATTAGCGGCTGCGGATTGACAGCTCAGACACTGATTTGCTTCAGAAGGCTGTCAGCAGCCCGGCCTCAGCCTGCAAGGGCTGCGAAGTACTTGCTGTACTGCATCAATTAGGCATCAAAGCAGTTAACCAGCTCATAAATCAATGCTGTAATTCCAGCCCACGTTCATTCACTCGGAAACGTGCTGCACCCGTCTCACGCGAGGCTTCTTTGAAAAAAAAAAAAAAAAAACAGGGAAGAAACCAAGGTACAGACCCCGACTGTAAAGGATCAGAGATTTCCTTCCCCCATTTTCAGACCTGCTGCAGTTTGCTGTCGATACCGCTGCGAAGCCAAGACAGCCAGGAAGCTCCCTGAGCTCGCCTCGGCTCCTTCTGCACCGGCCGAGCTCACACAGAAATATTTCTGAAGATGACCTGAAATCGGGCCGCATCAGCACGTTGACATCGTCCAGCTTCGGGCACCAAAACACCCCGTGCCCGATGGCACTGGTGGCTGCGTGGTCATCCCCCAAACAGCCCGAGGGTGGTATTCCTCAAAAGGCAGCTCATAGCAAAATTTGGGGATGAAATGATGATTAATAAACTTAAACATTATCTATATCAGAACTCCTTCGGCCAAACTATCTCCCAGAGCTGAACCCTTTTTTCTTTCCTCCCTAAATCCATTACTTAAGCAGGATATTACACGCTAGGGAATACCCAGCGACCTGCCCAGCTCTTATTTTAAGCCCACACCAAGGTAACCGTACAGCTTTACTACACTGGAGCTGTTTTATGCGGAAGACGCAAATGTGAACTGCTAAAAGGAAATCAAATTGTAGAAAATCACCACTGCTATTCTCCGTGTACGCAGAGGTCGCCGCAAGGCAAAACTAATTAGGGCCGAGATTTTCCAGATTTTGTTTTTAAAGACTTTTTTTCTGCGTCTTCAAGAGCTAACAGTGAAAACGTCTGACCGAGAGTAAAAGCTTATAAAAAGCTTTTCTTTCCTGCAGAGCAGTTTCTACTCGAGGTCATTAGCAGAAAGGAAATCCTGTGTCTAAGTGCCAGAAGGTCACTGGATGAAGAGAGAGATACACACTGATAGACGGATACAGGTACTTTTACCCCATTAAAATCACACCTATCTTTTATTATTATTATTTAACTGGATATTTAAGTAAAAGCAGCTCATGCCAAGCCACAGTCCTGACCTGCTGTAAGCCCTTAGCCCACCAAGGGTCCAGACTCCCAGAGGGGTTCCAGGCTGTTTACACGGAACAGGAGAACACAGAAATTCTCCACAATATTTGCTGCCCTCAAAACAAGTAGCATTTCCTCTTCAGATGTGACAACGATCCCATGGAAAACATTCTGGCAGTGCTGGCGGAAATACACCACTATGAAAGCGGCCTTCATCCAGCCGCCCTTAACTTTTCCGTGAGAATTTGTTGCTTTTGGCCAAGCCATTCATGAAACTGTTACGCTACGAGGCACTACAGGAATCGACAATTCAAGCCTCGCGGTCCCACGGGGCAGCGAGATGCAACCAGCCTGTCCTCGGCAGCCCTCAGGTCCAACAGGACAGCTTTGATGCCCAGCGAGGATGTGGAGAAGCCCGGCTCTGAAACGTCCTGGCAGATTTCTGATGCCCATGACTCCACCGTAACTCTAAAGCAACAAGAAGCGTAGGAACATTCATGGGTAAACAGAGATCGATGGGCATGTACGCAGTCGTCTCCTGCAGTTGTCTCCTACAGAATTTCTTCTTCCATCCGCAAAAAAAGAAAATAAAACCCTTTGTGAAGGTTGGCTTTTGCTGTTCTCTACACACAATAAGAGAATCACGGAATGGTTTGGGTTGGAAGGGACCTTAAAGACGATTTAATTCCAACCCCCTGCCATGGGCAGGGACACCTCCCACCAGCCCAGGTTGCCCAAAGCCCCATCAAACCCGGCCTTGAGCACTTCCAGGAATTGGGCAGCCACAGCTCTGGGCAAACAGAAGACAGGAAAATGCTGATCTCTTTTCCAGGAAACACTACAGATTTAGGGGCTGCGCTCACCCCAAACTACCGCTCCCGCACTGCGGTGGGTCTGCAAAACAACGGGGCCGAGCACCCTTCCCTCCTCCCCACACATGGTGCAAGGAGCAGCTCTCAAATCCTTTTTCCAGGGATCACAGGAACACCGCTCCTTCCTAGAAGAGAACTATTTAGATCACAGCGGCCGTGCACGCCCCGAGTCCCATGACACAGCCAACGTTTTTTTACCCCAGAATGATGCAACGAGATGCGTGAAGTTGCATCAACCCTACAAAAAAAAAGGGAAAACCTCCCTCAGCCTCCCCTGGGAGCTGCAGAGAGTGAGCCACTCTGCCTTCGTGCCTGCACTCCTTTCTCACCGTGATGTCTCAGTCTTACGCGCCGTGAGATGCTCAAAGTTTGGTTTCGGGAGGCTGCGAGTAAGAAAAAGGATGTCGTCTTCAACACAATCTCTTCACGCTCTCGTACACACCCAGCTTGTATGGAAACAAGCAAACCGCAGGCACAGAAGATGTTCTGATGCCTTGACGGGCTCTGATTGAGCAAAGGAAGAAGTCACCACGCGGAAATCGGGTTAAATCTCACATGACAGATTCCTGTCGGCACTGAGCAGAGAAATTAAGATCACATTTCAACTTCTTCACTTTTAACTTACAATATCCTTTTTCATAAGCCTCGGTGAAGCCGATTGCTGCACATTTTTAGTAACACTAACTACATTTCTGGTGTAGGACACTACAAACCTCAGAACAAAGAAGCTGGATACCAGCTGCCATGCACAACAACCGCTACAACGTCCGCTGAAACCTCCACGTTCCTGCACGGATAACGTCACCGTCACAACATCTTTAGGCGGCTCTCTTTAACAACTCGTCCTTGTTTCATAGATAAGGAGAGCAAACCAAGAAGATCAGATGATGAGCTGTGTTCCTGCTTGGTTCCTGGAAGCGGGAGGTATTTCCACCTCGAACAAGTTTTGAAGAAGCGGCCCGGTTTTGAAGAACTGATGTACCAATCCTGGCTGTTTCTCTGTTCGTTACCTTTGCCTTTTCAGGACTCAAGTCCCCTTGCCCTTTTTCCACTCGCCCGTAGGTGCTGGAGGAAGAGTTACAGTCTACCAAGTCCCTACGGCTTCACCAAGCGACCACACGACCCCGATTCCCACCGAATCACTCCCCCTTCACCCCCCGAACCCGGACCCGCGCGCGAACCGTGAGCTACGCCATTTGCCGCAGGGATTGATGCATGAGCTGGCACCCCACGCGCCCGCTGCCCCAGAAATCTTCGGCAGCTCAGGCTGCTGGGAGTAGCGGCACACCGCGTCAGGCCAGGCACTGGGGGATCGTTGCGCCACGCGCAGGATGGACTTGGAGGCCCCTGATATAAATTCAGAGAAAACGAGCGAAAAAATTAGCAGCGTATCCTCGAACAAAATTACCGGCAGCATTCGAATGGATGGTTTGGATAAAAAAAAAAGTGCAGAGGCAAGAAGTCAAGTTCTGTTTTTGACTCTGAACTACTTCAACACCTCCTCCAAATGATTCATACTCCAATAGTTGAGCGAGGGCATGTTTAAACACCCGTTACGGTTCCCGAAATGAAAAACACCAACTTTAAAGGATCTCCGCAACCTGTGCTTGTGAGAAGCAGACGCGGACTGACCCATATTTAAACGGCTCCCGGTGACGAGCCTGAACGCCATAAATCAAGCAGTTAACAAAAGCGCCAGCTCTGTCAGGCTGCAACTATAAATAAATGCATCTGGAAGCACGGAGCCCATCTCGCATAAAGAATTTAGCACCATTTTTTTTTCCAAATAGCGCACATTTAATTGACCACAATTATTCCTGTTCCCAATCTCAGCTTGAAAAAAAAAAGCTACGAAAGCCATCGGTGACCTCAGAAGGAATTATTTCCCAGCGTGTTATTTGCAGCGTGGGACTTGGCCTCCAGCTGAACGAACGGCTCGCGATGCCTGCCTGCCGTTCTGCCGGGGCAGATGATTTTTTCCTAAGAGAAATCACAGGAGGATCACAGGAGGTTTGCCCCGAGCCTCTTCCTGCTGCCCCGCAGTCAGCCCTTGGCAGCTCAGGCCTTGCAGCGGCTGCGAAGTTTTTTTCTTGGCACCACCGCCGCCGATGACGCACGAGATCAAAGTTTGTTACAGGTGCGGATATCGGAGAACCTCAGCGCCGAGATTGCTGGAAAATTCACGTGACGCCCTGCGGTCCGCATTAATAGGGTCTCAAATTAATCATTAAGGAGGCAGGTGCCTAACTCGGGCAGGAACAGCACCACACGTGGTTACTGAAAGGGTTTTCACAAAGCCGTCCTGGACAGCTCGCTGCAGGGGAGCACAAACACCCTCTCGACGGCGGCAAACAAGGAAATCCAAAACGTGCACGCTGGGTGAACCTCGGTCATAGATTTTCTGCCGATAAGGGGATTGGGTTGAAAATATCTGGCTGCAGCCCCACCGTACCCACGCTCTGAGCGCTACAAAGCTGTGAAAGGAAGGGTGTACCGCCACACGTGCGAGGATGCTGAAAATAAAACCCCACACTCACACAGCCAGGCGTTAGACCAGCAGCGCCTCACCAAAGCCAGAAGCCCTGGAAGCGTCGTCTTGATTTTTCTCGTGGCAATACCGATGAGTGAAAAGCAGCAGGGAGGAAAGGCTACCGCGGCTTCAAAAAGCACCGTCGCTGAAGCCACGGCTTGGCAAGGAAATCACGTTAAAGCCAACCGACATTTTTCTGAGTGGAACAATGCCCCTCACCTTCCGCATCTGGGTTCGTACATGGGTTGAGAGAGATGCTAATTCACCCGCGCCAAGCTTTTATACCCTAAGTAGACAAGCACCACCTCGGAGACTGATATTAAATTTTCACGCAACACAAACACTGACTAATAAGAAACTCTTCAAAAGGGTGTTCTCCCACCTTAGCCTCGCTTATTATCTGTCCTTTCAGACTACAGAGGCTAGCAAATAAAAACTAAGGCTTCTGAAAAACAGGAGCTACAAAGAGAACAAGAAATAAGAGAAAAAGCGGGATTTTCACAGCTGCATTCACACATCCTCAGGTCTCCACACAGAGCCCGTCTGCGCTGGGCAGCGCTGTTTGTCCCGCAGCTACGAGCTCAGCAGGCTTGGCAGAAGGAAAAAAAAAAAGTTTTTTCCACACTGGAAAACCCCAGCTAGCACGATCACCCTTGCCCCAGTTGAATTCTGCTTCTGCATTTTCGGGGAACTGAAAACTCTGACTGCTAACGCTGCGGGAAGCAGTTTCACCCAAGGAAGCCACAACTGGTACCCGAAACTTCGAGCATCCCCCGCTTCATCCTAGAAGTATTTCACGCCATCTGATCTGGCCATCGGCTGCCCTTCTTTATCAGGAGGATTGCTCAGCTGATGAGTGTAACGCTCAAATCCGTTCCACGTGACAAAGGCTATTATCAGCCCAAAATACTGAGCCCGTTTCCTTTAAAACATTATTCTAAAAATCCGCCCTTCTGGTGTGCTAAATTTAGCTCATCGGATTTTAACTCCGAGGCTGCTCAGCGTGCAGGTCAGGTCTCTCGCCATCCATCACGATTTCAGCGGGACGGATCCCTCCCGTTGTGAGGATCCCGAGGATTTCAGGTTCTGGAAGCCAAAATCATGCCCTGCGATCTCACACGCAGCACATCCACTGAAACCCTTGCAGCAACCTGCACCTCCAGAGAGATGGAAAATAAATATTTATTTGAAGCAAAGGGAGGGAAGGACGTTTGTGGCTGTCTCATGTCCGAAGGAACTCCATGTGGATCTGCCACAACCAAAGGAACAAAAGCAGGAAGCATAAAGCACACATCATTACTGGTTCGGTATTTCGTGACTTCATGACTATTTGACTCAAAGCCACGCACAGAAGTAAATGATCATCTTCATTCTGTGCTCTATTATTGCTTATCAAATCTCCCAGCCCCGCTTTCAATGCGCTGCAGAGGTTTCGCAGGCAGACTTCGGCTACACAAGAACAAAAGTACTGTAAGAATATCCTTGCAGTCCTTCTTTGTGGGTGAGCTCCGGTTTGTATCGGCTCGCTCCTCCTCCCAAACCCCTTCACTTATGAAATCGTACAATTCTGAACCCCATCTTCTGCATTTTTTTTTACCGCATCTTTTCGCTACGTTTTAGAAGACACGATTTAAGAGCTCCCGAGGAACTCCTTGCACAGAAAATGTTGAGCATAGAAAAAGAAGACAAGCTCTACGACATCAAGAAGCTAATTCCAAGCGCCGTGCTTGGAACTTCAAATTGGAAAAAAAAAACTCTTCCGGCAAATTTTAAGAAAAGAGCACCCGAGGGTACCGTTAATTAATGCAGGTTGGTCAGCAGCAGCATTATCTCAGTATAGAGAGGATTTTCAGCATGGATCATCACAGACGCTTACGTTACGCGTTGTAAGTTCGTGGTTTGAAATTTGATTGCTCACCCAAGCTTCAGAGGAACAAGCCGGGAACCTGAGATCTGCCACCTGCCTTGCAAACGTTAGTTAACTTCATTAGGGCGCACGATGAGAGCATCTCCTGGTTCTTTTGAAGACTTATAAAACAGCATTTCTGTGAAAACTCAGTCATTCGGTGGAATTTCAATAAAATCACTTCTGTTAACTGTAAATCGAGTAAGATGGTGACGAACACCCAGCTCAACGTGAGGTTATTTTGGACCCACGATGAAAGAAGCAACAGAGCCTGCAAAATAATGGAAAAACCTAGAGCGGAATCAGACAACTTCAGCTGACCTGACGCAGGTGGCTTCTCCCTGGTGTTCTACAAGAGAAAGGAGACACAAATGTCTTTTGTGTGGACCGCTGAAGACAAGGAGGTGCTGGTGTTCAGGTCCGAGGTGTGCTCCTGGACTCGGCAGGCACAGCCAGGTTCCCCCTCCCTGCTCCATCATCCCCAGAGGTCCCAAAGCTCAGCCACGCTTCAGCGAGCAGACGGCCGCGGGTGCTGCTCCTCCTACCCTCGGCGATTCCGGCACCTAACGCTCAACGGGGAAGGGGCTCGGTGGGCACGAGGCAGAGGTGACAAGGATCCTACCTCCTCTGCGCTGCCTCACTGCTCTGCGTTGCCTGCCGTCCACTCCTCGCTGTGGAAAACGCTGTGAAGTAACAAGTGAGCTCACTGCGAGCGTTAAACAACTGATGCCAGGCAAATATTCGTGCTGGCCACAAAGCAAGAAGTGCAGAACCTCCTGGATGCGTCAGGACCACTGCACTGTTTCAGAGGGAGATGGATCTTTGTTCGTAAAACAACTCCGGTAAAATAGCAGCCGTTCCATCCAGAGATTAATGACAAAACAGCGAGAACGAGGATGAAACATCAACCAAGAGTTTTCCTCTGCGGGAGCAGACCAGGAGTAAGTCCGCAGACAGAGAGCTAAGAATATACAGACATCTTCACACATCTCCTAGCAAATTTTCAAATCCCAAGCTGTAAATAATGCCTCCGAGAACTAAATTAAACCATTTAAGGAGGTGTTTTTTTTTTTCTTCCCCCGGTGTTTTCCTTAAAGCTCATCCCGCTTAAACATCTCCCACTCTGTCACCACCAGGGCACGTCGTTCGAGGGAGCCTTTCACACAGCAACATGGAAAAGAATTTTAACGCACGATAACGCCCTAATGAAAAGGGAGCAGAGGAGCTGGGAACAGGCGCAAACACAACACCCAAATCTAATTTAAGCGCTTAAACTGATTTGATTCAAATTGCCAGCATCCTCTAACGTATTAAGTAGCTTTCTGACTCTCATAAAGCTCTAAACTGCATCAGGGAGCTTCTTAGAGACAGCGGCTTGGTGCGCTAGGTGTCGACCAAATTCCCACTTATTTAGGAACGGGAACTGTGGCGGTCCTTTGCTAGCTAGCAGCTCTCGCAGGTTACGACCCACCCAAATCATCTAGAGAGACAATTCCTCTTTACTGCAATATTCTTCGGCCAAGGACAGCGTGCTACCACAGAGCCCTTAATAACGTTCAATCAGCAGCCCGTAACCGCCTCCATTAAATTAATAAAGCGGTAGTTTCAAAGATACACTCTCATCTTTATTTTATTTCCCCACCGTCGTGTTCCATCGCTAAGCGCCGCTCTGCATTTTCCATCTCCCACCTCAAAAAAAAACAAAAAAAAGGATTACCGTGAAAGGAGAAGCAGCGCCCTTACACGCAGAGCCCGGTTTTCTGGAAGCATTTGGTATCTAATTATACACAACACGGAGCCTGTTTGCATTTGTGGCTAGGCTCGTACACCAGATCGCCCAGCAGCGTGCCCACCGACACCGCATTCACCCAGCCACCTTCCCAGAAGGCAGCGCCTTGAGAGTTCGTCCAATCCTCCAGAATTTTTGGCCGAGAAACCCGTGCAGAACAGGGCTCACCCCTTAACCTGCGCCCTACCTCTCTCTGCTGCCTGCACATCAGAAACAATTCCCCCGGCACCAGCCCGCAGGAGACCCCAGGCGGCAGGGCAGCCCGCGGGGCTCAGCCAGAAGGACAGGAGCGCGTCGGGTGTGCCCTACATTTTCTGCCGCAGCTTCGTGTAAAACCACAATCTTGGTCTGTGCCTGGAAAGGACTCAGGTGGCTGGCTCCTCGCCTCGAAAAATAGGCCACCCGGAACGGCTCGCACCTCGGTCCTCTGCTTTGCGCACCGTTCGCCCTCGCAGAGATGGGCCTGTTCTCATTTTTCCTACACCTACGAATTACCAACAGGACCCCGTGCAGGTGCACTTGTGTATCGTTCCCTTTTTGAGCCCGAACAGCATCCATCCTGAGGAAAAACACACGCCTCCGGGTGAGACCAGCGCCGCAGCGCACGGCATCTCCCCTCCTGCGGTTTGGGTGAAACAAGGAGGAAAATGGTGCAGGTTTCTAACCACGGCACAAGCACAGAGACTTGCCCGATGTCGGGTATCAGCAGCCTGTGCCACGAAGCAACGAGCTTCGCTCTTCCCTGCCAGCACAGGGAGATGCGAGGGTCGAGCAGCTCTGCGAAAGCATCTGGGCAAGCCCAGCGTGCAGCATAAACCAGCCGAGGCCACGAACGCAGTCGTCATAAACACCCAGATAAAGAGCAGGGCGATTAACGTGCCCATTTTAATTACATTTCACAGTCAGGTAGGTAAGCACGTGGGATATGCCACGCTTGGAAATACATTTTCACCAGCCTTTATGCTTCCCATCCGTACCTACGGGTCAAAAACCAATCCTTCTGAAGGAGAAACACACAAAAAAAGCTTCGGTGCCACCGCTGACTGGACAGCAAGTCCGAGGCAGGGGAGAGCTGTGACCGCAGAGCTCTGAGCGTTGCTCAAGAACACTTGCTGGCACTTTTCTTGGAGCTCAAAGTCTAAAAACATGACTAGAAACTTCAGCTCACCAGTAAACAAACAGCGGAACAAAACGGCTGGAGAGAAAAACGTTCATTATGTTTTTGGTCACCATTTTACGCTGGAATTGGGGGTGAAAGAGAAACAAGCAGCTTTATCGAGGCAGACAACAGCAGTTCGCAGTGAAAACAGAGCAACTTTTTGTTACTCAGCAGCCCCAGTTGGGCTACCCCAAAAAAAGCCTCTGCCTCTATTCACATCTGGTCCCCTTAAACATCCAAATACCCTCAGGTTCTCGAGGGAAGTAACAGCAAGTGGCTATCCCAAAACGCTCCCTTCTCAACTAGGAGAAAATATTTATCATGACACTGGATCAAATCCTTGAAAAAGAAGCTCCCAACTTCCAGAGCTTGCCTGGCCAGGCACGGATCCCTTCCAAAACCTCTTCCCGATCAGCTGCATCGCGTCCCTATCCGATTCAAATAAAAATACAGATAAAAAACCAGCAGAATCAACTTGTAAATCACGTGAAGTCTCTCTCATCCACGCAGCTCCCCTTCCCCCGAGCATCACCGCAGGGTGGCTGGTGCTTTCCGCGAGGAGCTCTCTCGGAGGCGAGCGCTGCCCAGGACAATCAGCCTTTTTTTCATTTCCTTTTTTTCCCCCGAAGCGCCAGCCCTGCTGAGAAGTCACCTAACGCACGCAGACACGCGCTGGCCCTCGCTGCCACGGCTGCCAAAACCGGAGCAGGTAACCACCTTGCAGACAACTCCGCTGGAAACGTAAAGCTTGCAGAGCAGGCAGGGAGCGTTTCCAGCCTGTTTCCAGACTGATCTCCCACTCCTCGTCCTGTGGGACGGACGCCGGCCACGCAGCCCACCTCTGAGCCCCATCACCACACGACTGGTCCCGGAGGCAGCAGGCGTCCCAGCGGCTCCCAGCTACCACCCCCGTCCCTCCCCAGGCGCCAGCACCACTCCCACCAGCGCTCGGCTGCCCCAAAAGCTGCTCCCCACGTGCCAGGACCCCCTTTAATGTCCCGTTTCTCCCCCCGCCTGCACCCCTCCCCAGTTCACCACTACCCAAAATCTCCGCTTTCTTGAGCTACCAGCCGAGATGAGCTTGTTCCCTCCCCCAGCCACCCCTGCTGCCTCCCCCAGCCCCAAAACCTGCTCGTGCACCCCTCCTCTCCCCCTCCAACCCTCTCCCGGCCGGGTCCTGCCCCCCAGCTGCACTCCAGCTCTTCCCCCACCTCTGCCCCTACCCAGGAACCGGCCCCACGCCCTCGCTGCTCCCACCTGCCTCCGACCACAGCAGTCCCCACGCTAATCCCAAACCCTCTACATATGCACCCCCCAACACCTTCCCCGACCCCCCCTCACTTTCCAGACCTACTACAACCCCATTACTCCCCTCCATGCGCTACCATCGCCCCATTTTCCCTCCTAGCACACCCAGCCCTACACCCAGGTGTGCCCCCTACACAACCCCAGCCCTTCAGCCTCACCACTGACGGTGAAGGTCCCCCTGGAGACCCCCAACACCCCAAATTCTCCACCCTTACTCCTGCCCCCCCGCAGGAGCAGCACCCTGTGCTCACACCCCACTGTTCCCACACCTTGCCACCCGCACCCCCTACCACCCTCCTGCGCCCCCACAGCCCCGCTAACCCCCAGCCCCTTTCCAGCCAAGCTCCTGCATCCCCTGGATCCATCCCCACCCCCCTCAGACCTCCACCGATGGGCAGAGCCGGCGGGCGGGCACCCAACCCCTGCTGCCCTCCCAACCTTCCACCCACACCCCAGCCCTCCTCCTCCTCCTCCCCTGGACCCTGCCACGCCCCCAGGGGCCACCCCACAGACCCCCACCAGGAGCCATCCCACAGACAACCCCTCTGGGGGGCCACCCCATAGGGGGCCACCCCACCAACCACCCCCCCCACAGGGACCATCCCAAAGGAGGCTGTCCAACAGACCCCCTCCAGGGTCACCCCATAGGGGGCCAACCCCACAGACGACCCCCACCACGGGGGCCACCCCAGTGGGGGGCCACCCCACAGACGACCCCCCCCCCAACGGGGACCACCCCAGTGGGGGCTGCCCCACAGCATGCCCCTCGGGGGGGGCACCCCATAGGAGGCCACCCCACCAACCACCCCCCTCACAGAAACCACCCCAGAAGGGGCTGCCCAACAGACCCCCCCCAGGGCCATCCCATAGAAGGCCACCCCACAGACCCCCACCGGGGGGCTACCCCATAAGGGGCCACCCCACAAAACCCCCCGTGGGGGGCTACCCCATAGGGGACCACCCCACAAAACCCCACCAGGGGCCACCCCATACGGGACCACCCCACAGACCCCCCCCGGAGCCCACCCCATAGGGAGCCGCCCCATAAGCCCCCTTCGGTCCACCATACCCCCCCCCACCCCATCCAGCCCCACAAAACCCCCAGACACCCCCACACAGAACCCCCCCCAGCTCCTCCATACCCCCCCACCAACCCTACGCGAGCCCTCAGCCCCGCTTCTCCCCCTCACCTCCCCCTTCCCCATCTCCCCCCG